>NC_037601.1:13454996-13729131 GCF_003073045.1 Pomacea canaliculata | reverse complement strand
CCCGTGAATCTGATATTTTATAAGAGTCCCTATGAGGCAGAAATCAACAAATTAACACGATTTATATTTCATTTGGGTAGATCAATGAGCTATAGCAAAGCTTTCTTAAAGTCTTTCTCATAAATTTTTAATAACAACAGAGGATGTTATGGAGCGTATCTGCAACACTCTAACTTCTGCCCCACCCCCGGCTCAACACACACAAGATTTAATAAACTCAATACCGAGCATGTACTATTGTACTTTAGCACACATACATCACATCTGGAGATGGCAATTGGTTAAAGTGGTGGGGGTGGGGTGGTAAAAACAAAGCTGTATATTTTTTGCTGTTCTAATGTTAGAATTAAAAAGTCTAATGTAAAAAACACCAACGATAATGTCCACATTAGATGGCCAGGATGGATGAACGGATGAAAACGAGGATGATGCTGATGACAACGACGACGATGAAATCAATCTACTGACTAGAATTAAGTTTCACGAAGTGCACTAATGATAAAGCTATCCTTCTTCCAGACGTCTGGGTCCACCTCGCTTGCTGGTTCGAATTAGGTAAGTCCTTAATAGAAAATGTTTGCTAATTGTAAATACGTTTTTTTTAGGGCCCATGAGAAGGAGTGGAGGAAAAGTCGTATGGACATGTCATGCTAAAATTCGCAACTGATTGCACGAAGGTTGAGAAGCTCTCAGGCAACGTTCGCTCTTCTCTTGTTCATTATATACATAGTTTTTCTGCACATTTCGTCATTTCTTCTCCTCGGAAGGTGGGATCAGAAAAGAATCTCATCGTTGGCCTAGTCTGTGGGCCAATATACGTGTAATGGGGAAGCAGACATTTTTCTCTCGCTCCTCGCTCCGGCTGCTTCTCCGGATTATGAAGGCTTTCCTTGTGTATCTCTTGCTCAGTCTGTACATCTTTCCCACATGTTTGTTTTGGTCAATAAACGTTTTATACATTTCTTTTGTTTTCTTTTTATAATATCTAATGAATCTGCTGCTGTGAGCTGATAGTACTTCTTTATTCCCAGTCACCTTTAATTTGGCCATGAAGACGGTTGGGGTTTTGATGGGTACTCGCAGGCACCGTGATCAGTAAGTTATACTCTAACTATTTTAAATAGCAGAATGGCCGTGCCAGAAGCAGTCTGAATGTGAGAATTTCTGAACCTGCAGAAACCTCCTGCATCCCATTCGTCGAATCTGTCAACAAACACAATGAGTGTAATACGAGTCTATGCCAATTCTTTTCGCCTAAAATATAAAATAAACCATAAGAGAGAAGTAGAGCAGTATAATCAAGGAACCGATACTGCTAGTAAATATGGCAACAAGAGACGAATAAAGAAATTTAATAAGCCTATAAACCCACGACCATACAACCCTAGAGAAAGAAAAGTTTCGAATGGCGAGAAAACAGTTTTAAAGAATTAATTTAACGGAGAACTTTTTACTCACTGTGCACTTTTCTCTCTCTTATCTTGTGTACACATTTGCTTATATTATTGGCGTATTGTGCATGAATGTGTGAAGATATCTATATCTGTTTCTTCTATTTTATGTTACAAGGAAAACGAAATCAATAAAATTTGAAAAGGACCTATGACTATTCAACAGTTTATTAGAGTTATTCTTTCTCTCTCGCTGTGTGCACTGCGTGCATGTGTGTGCGTTCGTGCAGTTGGTTCAGCGTACTGCTGAAGAGACTCTCACTTTCTTCTTGTACTCAAATTCCAGCAGGGAAAGCGTCTTTCCAAACTTTTCCGTCCACAATGATGGTACGCTCGCCTGCCGACAATCAGCAACGTAGGTCTCAAGCTGGAAAGGGAACCCAACCTGTGTGCTGCACTGTGGACCACCAATATATATAAAATAATGAACCTTTATTCTTCAGGGGATATATATATATATTGATGTGTATGTGTGTGTACTGAAATGAGATTCACCTTAGTGTGGAAACATGTTACCGGGCCGATTCTTAAAAGCGTTTGGGCGTACTCCGGCCGACGACTCGAGGCACTGGTTCAATCCAAAAGGTCGAGTAGGGCACGTCCACTGTCACCACACCCTGGCGCAGGCTGCAAAAACATCTACATCATCTTATTATAAAATACGCATCAGCATGCTTCAAAATGTTTAATGCGTCATTCGTTGTTTAACTGAGAATGAATAGCTTTACCAGTCTCATGTAAGTCATGCCGTAGGACTTAAAAAGGAGGCTGATGAATGGGGCAAAAAAATAGAACTTGACAGAAAAATGGAAGGGCAGTGTTACTGCGTTAAATGATGCGGCAGGTTGGGGTACGGAAGAGGACTGTTGCAGTGAACGACATGAAGAACAATAAGATGGACATGAGAGCACGACAAATTTCTAGATAAAACAGGTGAAAATGTAAAAATGCCCTATGTTGCCACGATGTATGTCACATAGGTGTGTGTGTGTGAGGGTGTGGGCGAGGAACCAAATGGTAGTTAACAGCATTTTGGACTACTTGCTTAAATGTAATAATTGCGACGTGTGGAGCGGTCTAGGTCCAAAGAAAGGGG
The DNA here is from genome assembly GCF_003073045.1 of Pomacea canaliculata. Taxonomy (NCBI): domain Eukaryota; kingdom Metazoa; phylum Mollusca; class Gastropoda; order Architaenioglossa; family Ampullariidae; genus Pomacea; species Pomacea canaliculata. The sequence goes on along the minus strand of NC_037601.1, from coordinate 13,726,584 downwards.
TGACGTAAGTGATGACCATTGGCGTCGACGTGACTCACACCGGAAGTAAGGCGCGTCAATAGCCGCTGGCGTAGGCTGGAGCTTTGTAGTCAGGGAAAGTATCGTGTATGAATTGAGCTGTGCCTGCAGGGTCAGACCGGGATGTAGGCTCGCATCTGGATAGAGACAAAGCTCACAATGTAATTTCTTTTATCGCATGAATCTTATTTGATTCATTCATCTCTTTGAAATGTAATTCAAATAAGAAAAGAATCAAGAAGCCTGAGAAGTAGGTTATATAGATTTTTAACATGGAACGGCTGTTTACACAGGGAAAATGCTACAGGGTTAATTTTGAAGAACAGCCGCTACTAACATTTACATCCGTTTGAAGAACAGGCACTATTTTCCACTATTTTCTGCTTGGGGTAGCTGTATTCTAACAGGATAGAAAATCTTAACGTGCTTGTAGAAAGACGTCGTCTATAAAGCTGGTTCACACAGCACGTAATTAAAAATAAATTTTTGAAATCTGAGGCAATAACTTAAGATAAATTTTAGGTACAGCAATTAAGCATAAATTATGTTTTTTTCTTAGAAGAACCTACTCACCTTTAAGTCTCTACAAGCCTTAAAATTAGTTGCCCATCGGTTTTTTGACGCTCAGGAACCAGTCCTCGTTCACATACCGACTGCTCATGCCGCCATGTCAATGGCTTTGTAGGTTCTAACCCACGGAATGCCCAGGGTCGAAAAACTCCCTGCAGACCCGTCCTGGTTTTCAAACTTGTAGCGGTCAAAAGAAGACGCCGCAGGATTTGATTTTGTGGTGCCCATGACGTTAGCGACGACCTCCGAAGACATGTTCCACGTGTAGACGTCCCCCTCCACGCAGGTGTCCGAAATTCTCCATGGGACCGCTGTTCTGTGTCAGATATTTTCAAAGCTGAACAGTAGTCTTCCCCACCCATCTACTTTTCCTTACATTAAAACATCTGGTCGACTAGCTTTCTTCTTTACATATATATATATATCAAATTATCCATATAATCAAATCCAAACATTTGACCAAGTGTATGAACACCACAGTTGATTTGAGGAGAATGTTTGGGACGCTGGATTTTTTTTCCAACATGCAAAGTCCGAACTTGTTAACCCATACATTGCTGGTACAATATCCTGGAATACTGGGGCATGAACTTCAGGGGCTTGGCGTTTGGAACTTGCCCCGGATACGCCTGACCTTAAACTAGAGCTTACCTGTAAAAAGTTAGACAGGAAGTGGGAAAGACGCAAAGCTGTACGAGCTTCCGGTTCAAACTGCTTGTTGGCGCCGTATGCCACGTCTCCAGCGAGGAGGAGGTTGTGACGCGGCATAGTGTAGCAGTTGTCCTTGGTAACCATCTCCTTTTGTCGGAATATTCTCATCACGCGATCAAATGCCTGCAAAACAGAGGTAAGTTCCTGATTGTAGAAGAGACACACTTCAAGTCCACTTGAAAACGCTTTTTGGCAGTTACTGGATGCAGGGACTAGCAATATGCTTAGGTGCAGGTGGACTAGATAAGTGCTGTGATGCATATTGACTAGAAAGATACTCGACTACTGATAAGTTAGCAGTTAATTTCCTTAATTGGTTGGATAGCTCAGTATATTCTACCTGGCTGTGTACCAAGGAACTATTTCAAAACCATGTACAATTTGTTTTCAATGCATGTATATGAATATTAATATTTCGGAATATTGAGGAAGCGCTAAAAAGATTGAATTAAAATTTTAAAAGCAACCACAAGAGGCAGCTACCTGTTCATCAAGACGCTGCTCTTTTTCGTCGTCTGTCCTTCGGTAAGGAGGCCGGAGTAGGGGCTGCAGTTGTCTCTTTTATCTTCTTCTGCTGCGCCGCTTGACCCTGACGACGCTGCTGGGCTGCCAGGAGCTGGTCACGTGATATTGGCTTCTGGTCATGCGTAGCCTGGCAGTCCACGTGCATTCCACGAGGGACCTCCACCGGTGGCCGCACATCGGGATCGTCCTCGGAGTTATGGGACCCCAGCTCAGGTTTGTCTCCCTTGTCTTTGGGATCCTCCTGGTTGATTTGATAGATGGCGGATCTCTTGCTGCGCTTTTTGCTTTTAGAATCGATGGCGATCGTACTTGTGGTATGAGAGTTCCCTGCAGAGCTTTGGAGTACTGTGTTTGTTTTTAAGGCTGGCGAAGGAAGTCCATCGTATAGGTCCCCGTGGCCGTTATTTCTGAAGTGAGATGTTGTGCTGACAGATCGTTTATTCCGTGAATTCGTACTCATCCTATTTACGATGTTTGTATAAATGTCATCGTCAACATCGCTGGTGTTCAGTCTCTCCACCATCGGAAGTACCTGTCGAACTGCATAATGGATATAATTAAAGTCAAGTAAATTAGTACAGATTCTGAGTAAAGGTTATAGGTGACATTCGTTCTAGATTAAACAAAAATAAATAAATAAAAAATAGGAAAATTGCAAAAACTCTTGAGTAGAGTTTATAAGTCGTCATAGATTGGAAGCAGCAAATCCTCTTTATTTGTGTGTTATTTGTTCGTTCTGTACCGAGAATGTTGAAAATAAATATTGGAGCATTGGTTTTGTTATAGATTCTCATGTGTTCTTTTGTATGTTCTAGTATATGGGTGTCTGGGTAATGTATGAGCGACAGGAAGAGTTTACTCATGCACGAACCCTTAACTTGCTCTGAGAATCTTACATTATTTAAGTATTTCAAATTCTTACAATTAACTGGGGTACACGTAAATCCGTTGCGATATTCCTCTTCAGTAGCTTGTTCGATGTTGTCACCTTGGTAAGGTAGATCTATAGACCAAGGGTAGCGCCGGCCGGGTGCACAGTGGCAGATGTACCCGCCACGTCGGAAACCGTACCCCATTTTGTGCTTGCACTGAAACCAACAAAGAACACATTTCGTGGGTTTAACTAAAGTTAAATTAAGGTCTTGTTTCGTGTCTGTATGTTTTGTGTTACATTGTCGGTATGCGTGATCATGTATTCAGGGCTTCTGCTAAGGCTAAATTCTTTGGGGTCCCAGGGACCCCTTAAAATTCTGAAGAAGGGGTTCCTGTTCTTCGCCCAACTTTGGAGAGGACCCCATTGACGAAAATTGAAGGGGTCCTCCGAACATTTAATGCGTACTGTACGCAATTTTTTGCATAAGCAGAAGCTCTGATGCTTACCCGAAAAACGTGGGTACTGATGCGGCTTTGTGTATGCTGTATGTAAAAAAACTCTCTGATCCCTGATGGTGCTAGGCAAAGGCGGTTTTAAAAACGTGATAAATGATTATGACGATGAAGAAGACGACGATGATTAAATAGAAGTCGCACTAACACGAAATCGCTTATAAAGTGTTCCGAGTACAAAACATTATTTTTCCAATCCATCTTTCTATCATTTTCTTTCTTCTAATCCTCTTCGCCTCACCTCTCTCTTTCTCTGTGAATCAGCTAATTTTTCCGTTTGCATTTAAGTGGTAAGCGTTCTTTTACTAGAGTTAAAAACTAATCACCTTTCAAACGAGATAAATCTGTGGATCGAACTTTAGTGACATGTTTCCTCTAGATGTAAAAAATCGTCAGGTAAAATAAGCAAAATATTTTTCTTATTATTGTTGGAATATTCGTATATGTATCATATAAAATTCTATTCATTAGAACTATCTTAGAGATAGATTGAGACACTATCACCTGAAATAAAACAGAGGGAAGAAAAACTTTGCGCTTTCCTTTCATCCACCATTCACTGTCCTCCCATTTTGTTTCTGCTCTTCAGAAGGATAGAAAGTCACCCGAAGTGTTTACAGATGCAGAGACGTGAACAAGAGGTGTGAGCACGTGGCCTCACGTGTCTGACGCCCGCACCCAGGTTCGGCCTCCTGCTGATCTTCCAAAGGTCACGAGAGCGGGGTCACCTGCTCATGCTATTTGATTTACCCACATTGCTTTTTGTCTAACTTCCGTCTGATGAAGAGGTCTGTGGGCAGAGTGTGCCTCTCGCAGGCGCACCTTTGTATCTCGATTTCTCAGACTCAAGAATAATTGAACAAGGAGTTTGCGCGGAGTTGATGGTCCAGACGGCAGGAGTAGAAGACAAAAAAAGGTTTTGTCTTTGTTTTGTTTGTGGGAGTGGGGATTGTAGTCGGGTACAGATGTCGGCGTGACCTAAGGTGTGCGGCGTTATGTCCTACTTCCACAGTAAATCATTGTGAATCATTAATTGTTGACAGTGTTGATTAGACATTGTAGACACCACGGATTTAATATCATAGTTTTGCAAGCTGAACTCATGAAATTATTGCAACTTTGTAGGTTTGGTCTATGGCCAGTCACGTTGCTGGAATGTGGCAAACTAGCTCAACATGCGCGTGCGTACAGGTAAAACCGTTTTCTTTTTTAAATATATATCACACACGCTCCCCACAAACACACAAATCGAGAAACAACCTCTTCTCCACACAAATACAAACACCACGCACGCACACAAAAGAACACCCGAAAGCGATAAAGCTAAAGCTGCTAATGCAAACACTCCGTTTTCCCACCACTACAGCAATTTGATGATCATGACGACGACAGCGACGATGACGATGATGATGAAAAGGAAGAAGAACGGTTTGGCCAGTTAAAAAAAAAAATGATGTTCAAACAGCTGAGATGTCGTCCAAATCGGATGACCTGAGAATGTGACCTTCCTTCCTTTGCACCCATTCACACCGCGGGCTGCGGCGTTCAAGCCTCGAATACCTGGCGCCACGCGTCCAGCTTACGTCATCCAGGTAAAAAGGTTAGAAGAGCAGACATGCGAACTCGTGAGTGTAGGAGGACCTGAGACGTGTGCATCGCAGCACACAGGAGGTAGCGAGCCTTTGAGTCAGGTGAAGCATATTTTAAACAAGGCAAAATGATGAAACTCCAGCGAAGGGGTTTTACTTTTAAGGAGTTAACAAGCGACCCCTTTTACCTGCCTAGTGAAAAATGTGTGTGTGTGTTGAAAGTATAGTCAAAGTATTCAGACTGTCGATTTAGTTTTTTGCGAATCTTGTTACACTGGACTATCGATGTCTACTGATATTTAAAATATTTTACTGCGCAAGGATTGGTTTTTTTTTTCTTTAATTTTTAAACAAAGTGTGGTAAGTTTAATGTCATCGAAAGCTTTCTCAGACCTGTAACTAAAAACCACCCAGCTGCCCTTGTTTATTTAGGATAATACGGGTACGTGATTTAAGTTAAAAGGCGGCGGAAGAAGGCTGGGCATAGCTTTACACCAGCCGATCCTTAGACACGCTGAACCCCTCACCGTCTGCCCTTCCGTCGCCAAGCAATCGGACCCCATAACTGTCACTGTGTGTATGTGTGTTTCGCGTCCTGTTAAAATAGATTTTGGCCATTGACATTTTATTAAAAAATAATGATAATACCTTCTTCATTGTCATCATAGTCATCGTTATAAAGCTAAGATTACTTACCCCTGTTGTTGGACGACAACGATGAGTACCTGACAGGTACGAGGGACCAGGGTTGCCGGCGCTCACGCCACACGCATTGAAGTCCAGATGCATGAAATAGGTATCCATGACAACAACGCCTACATACCTGTGACACGAAAATGTATCAGCGACAGTTTATAAGGATTTTTTTTCAAAACTTTAAAATATTTTTTTTCTCAAGTAGGAAAGTAAAATATCAGTATTAATGAGATAAACCGTGAAGCATAACTTTTTTATAAGTACCTTTACAGAAATGTTTGTTTGCTGTAAGTAAATTGTGCTAGTGAAACAGAGGAGAAAGATTTATGAAAAAAAATTGCTCTGGTGAAAGAGGGTTTGTGAAATGACTTGTGAATATGGCGAGGTGATTGGCGGGTAGTGGAGTGAGATGTACAAGGTAGAAGATATTTTACCTCCTTTCACTCAGGAAGCATCAATGAAAACAAAGTCTCAAAAAAACAACCATGCTATATCCTTACACAGGGGCACGCAGACCAAACAAGTGGAATAAAATAATAATAAAAAGATAGATCGTTGATCAGAAGACCTCGAGGTTTAGCGTTTGGGGAGCTCTTGTTGTTTTTGTTGGGTTGTATTGTTGCTCCGGTAATGCAAGGAACAGTAGGTACACGGGGTGGGGCTGACTTTTGGGTAACATGAAACCGTCTTAATGTCGCCATAACTTTCAGAGCTGCGTCAGCAGGTTGGCTGGCTCAAGTGCAAAAGAACAGACAACTCTTTGGCTATAAATGCAGTCGTGGACTCCGTTCTCTCTCTGTGTATATATATATAGGCGGATCTTTTGATGAAATCTCTGTTCGCGATAAATCTGGTCGTTATCACTCTCTTTATTTTTTTGTTTGCGTGTACGCATAATTTTGTGATTGTCCTAAAGTGAAGCTGAATTAATGTTTTATTCGCACAGAGACATGATCAGTTGTTTCTTGCCATCCTGTAGTCTCTTCCCTTCCTAGGTCAATAAGGTAGCGAGGGAAGTTGCAGTCCTTATCTGTGACTTATCCTCCGCAATATAACGATGAGTGCCTGTAGTCAAAAGTCTTGTCACCCCATTCACCCTTCTGCCATCTCTAGACCTTTATACCCCACGAGTCTGTTCATGGTTGCATCTTTTCTTGCAAGATGAGTGAGGGTTGGGGTATAAAATACTCTCTCCTGTCGACGAGGTCACTACAATAAATGTAGGTTATGACGGCAATGTTTCTGATAACAACTTTGGCGATGACAATATTTTAAACCAAGAGTACATAAAGTTAAGTGTTGTTACATTGTACATTTTTCCCAAGTTGTATTGCTTTTGGCTTCCGAACAGTTTTTTAGTGTTGGGACGACCAAGATGACAGAATTTCAGAGATCGTGATTTTTTTCTAAGTTTATATGTCCATTGGGTGATAAAGCCACGCATGTTGTTGCTATCTGGGGAAGTATCTCTGCATGAGAGTGAAGACAATCATGGGACTGGTGCCAAGGTAAACTGGAGCGATCATCTAAGAAACCTCGGTGAGCATAAAAAGTGTGGTATTTATGAGGTTGCTCACCCCTGTAGCAAGGCCAAAGCTGTAGTATAGGTGATTTAACTTCATTATTCATTGAAGAACAAACCACAAGTTAATCACTAACACAATCGGCTTCCCATCAATTGTTGCCATTTTCCCTACAACCCCAGTGTCCTTGTCAATCACCGGGGTAGGGACCGCGGGTTAAGAAAAGACGTTGACACCAGTGGGGGGGCCCATTCCACCCGCTTTTGATACATTTTGCTGCAAAGTAAGAGTTGCAGTGGTCGTGGCAGTTTTGTCTTGCACTGCACAGGAGACAGTTAACCAAGTTTAATGAATTCTGTAGTTTGCTGCTGGGTTTTTAACTGTCCCGCTGATGGCGCATGTTATTAGTCCGGCCAGAGTGGCAAGTTGGTGCACGGTGTTCCTATTTCGTAAGTGATTAGTGGATAGCTTACAGTAGAGATTTCCGTGTCACTGCGTGTCTACAAACAATTTGGTGGATTTGAATGCCAGCAGGATATTGCTGCCATCGTAAGCACCGGAATTTTGTGGGAACAAAGGAAAGCCGTCAGGACGGGGAACTTGTACCTACCACCATAGAAAGCGCAGCTTTTTAACAGTGCAATTTTAAAAAAATATAAAGTTCTTAATTTTTAAATAAAAAAAAATGTTGGAAAGAACTTTGCGTTAAAGGGCTTTCTTGAACAGCCAACCATTGTAGAATAGTGTGAGGCAATTCTGTTTTATGACTGTCATGTAAGAATTACAATAGCCATATATTCAACAATGTGTCTGGTTCGTAAGATACCTGAAAAAAATGTTAACAAATATTTGACTATAATATTGACGTGGGTTATAGCTCGCAAAGTGTGGTAGTGGCGTTGCCTGGGGGTTTGTGGAAAGAGGGGGGACATTGGCAGAGCAAAGCGGGTACATACCTCTGGCGCCTGAGGTGAGTCCAGTTGGAGTATCGCGGCATGTAGTCAACAATGGGAGAGACGGTGGACACGACCCACTTGTTGGAGGCGCCACAGTCGAAGTAAGGTTGTGTGAAAACCACTGGGAGCAAGCGCTCGTCCTTCTCTTCTGCCGAGGGCATGGAGGGACCAAAAAAGTTGTACGCGTGAAACTCGTCGTTGATGAACCTACACGTCGAGAAAATAAACACAGTGTATCCTTTTTTTTTTTCTTTTCGCGTCTGTCTGCTAGCATGTCTGCATTTATATTTAATTTAATATTTGTATCGCGCAGTATCTCACTCACTCACAATATGTGAAAGATGGTAACGCACAAAATATTTTCGAGTACTTCTGCGTGCGTCAAAAAAAAAAACAAAACAAAAAAAAAACAAACAAACAACAAACAACAAAAAAGAACCCAACAAAAAAAAAAAACCAAACAAAAAATAAAAACAAAAAAAAAACCCCACACTCACACAGACGAACTGAAGAATGGATGGATGCACACACACAGAATGCTTTGACTAAATAAGAACAAATCAAGAGGTTAATCTGACCTTCCTGTTTCGTTGCTGTACTTGATACCGACATAGTAGGTAAACTTGGTCAAGGAATCCAAAGCGCCGCTGAGGTCAGGGAGCCATTTGGAGTACCAAGGGTTCATCTTGAACAGCCGGCTCGTGTAATTGAGGTTTTTGCCTGCCCCCAAGTCCGCCACCTCCACCACCCGGTGGGTGGGCTCGCGCAGAATGTTGTCCTGGTCTTGGTAGTCATCATGGCGCCAAGCCTTCGGTCCGAAAAGCGGCAGCGTCTTGTTGAAGTTTACAGTCGTGTACCTTTAAAAAAATTTAAGAAATTCATCTATGACCTATCAGAGATATGTGAGAGGAAGAAAACTTGACCGATTTATTTTCGCATTATATGAAGACATACTAATTACAGAGGCACGCGCAACCCCAAGCCTACACCTACACCTGTTTACCCCTGACCCTCCACAAAGGCGCACAGGCAGACACACACACTTACTTAACAGCTCACCATGTTATGAAAGGAAACGGCAAAGCAATTCGTAAGCACAAATATATCACATTCCACTGAATTATGACGAAAAGCAAAACCCAGGCACTCATAAAGTAAAAAAAAAAAAATTAAATTAAAAAACCAAAACAAAATGCATACCAGTTAGGATAGTGGCAGTTTGTATCAAAGTAGATGGCACTGCCGTTGACCATGGATGGATTAGCGTTGACATCAGCTGTCACAGACATGTACATGTACAACCAATTAGGCTGCAGGTAGAAGGAGGCTGAGTCGTTCATCTTCTGCAGGATGTAGCTGTAGAACATTGCACGGTTTAGGGCCATGTTGTGCAAGTGAATCAGGGTGGACCGGTTCTTGTACCACACCCGGTCCAGCAGTTCGTTGTAGACCGGAAGCTGCGCCACCGTGTCTGGCCGCAGCACAAGGTCCCTCTTGGACTTAGACCGACAGTTTTGCGCGTCCACCGTCTTCAAGTGATCGTTAACCTCATCAAACGCGGTCGGCGCATCCAAAAACTTCCCCTGACCCGGAGGTGGCCAAAGTAGCCCAGCAAGACGATGAGACTATGGCTGGTCGGAACATGATGTCGACCGTCGGACACTGGATCTGGTTGGTAGTATGAAGTCAGAGATGCACAGGTAGGCTAGGTAGATCCCTCTCTCGCCGCAGGTTCATGTCAGAACGCCCATTACGCGTGAAGAATAAACAGTACACACAAAAGGTTTGCGCTGTGACTCGATCGTCTTGCCCACCTGTAAAGGTAAATAGTTATTGAGAGTTTCTGACTCAGTCAGCATGTTTGTAACGCGGCCTTGCTCTTCATCAAATGGACAGGTGGATACCAATGCCGGTTAATTTAAAGTTTCAGAGTAAGGTAAACGCTATCTTAATATTTCTGAAAAGAGATTTTAACCGGAGCAAAGTTCATTCACTCCCCTATACTCACAAACAGCCCCCGCACTAAAATATACGATTAAAGACAGCCAAGAACGTATATGTAAGCACATTTGTATTGAAATTTCCTGCACCCTCTTCAGAAAAAGAAAATCAAAACAAACTACCCGCCTACGACAAATGTCGCGACTGGACTTCAATCACAAATTCGCACACTACAGATCATTTTCAGGACAACATTAGTGGCTGACTAGATGACTCATGAGAAGCACACCTGCACTTTTGTGTGTGTGTGTGTTGTAAACGCACTCGTTCGCGAAAACCCTTTCCCACGAGTGACAGAGATATAGAGATTTCAACGGAGAAAAAATAAAAAGGATTAACTAGCGATCAAATAAAAAGAATTTAGCCCCCCCCCCCAAAAAAAAAAAAAAATTATCAAATCAAACTCAAAGAGAAAACACCTACCATTAGTCTTTCCTTCTTTTGACCTCAGCACTTTTTCATCCATGAATTTAGGCAATGAATGGTCATCCGGAATCAACATTTTGTCAGTAAGGAATAGGTTATATCGGACGAAAGAAAGTTCAGATACATGTTGTTATTTTCTGGTCTTAAACGACCCACTCTCTCACCAGTGACTCAGTGAGGTATGAACCCCTTGAGGCATCATCCCTGTAAGTTTAGAAGCAAGTTGAATGTTCACGATCCTATCAGTCGTTTCCAGCATTATAAGAAGTGAATATCCTGTTTGCTCGTCTGATCTCGAAGCCTTTTTCATAAAATGGAAGTGGCAGTCACATTTTGTTTTAAACAAGACCGGTGCGACTCTTTGTGTCTCCTTATAGCGTGAGCACCTCCAACGTGCTCGACCATGTTTACTATCCCTTCTTGATGTAAGCCTCATATAAATTATTTCATGATGTTGGGCGACCGCATGTGAATGAGTTCGTCTATTTCTTTAGACGCATAATTTATTTGCTTGCCCATCAAACTGAAAAACAATTTAGTGTTCGACTTACGTGGCTCATTAGGGATATCTCGAGATTTGATTTTATTGATGGCTTGATCGAGTAAGTGCGAAGAACTGCGAACAAGAAGCTTAAGGGTTGATCAGACTGGCGAATATTTATCGACAAAAAAAATAAATAAATAAATAAATAAATAAATAAATAAATAAATAAATAAATAAATAAATAAATAAAATAAAAATAATGAATGAATGAATGAAAATAAAACTAACTTAGATTCTTGATAAAATGTGGCACAGAAAAAGTAAAAAATATTGTTTATTTTCCAGGTTTTAAGACAGCCGCTCTTTTTGGGTCCCTGCCTCGCAGTTAGGTCATTGGAAGTTTCCTTTCAGTTTCATTACACGTTAAACTAGCTTCAAACTAAGTTGAGGAAACGGGGTAGACATTTTTATATGAAAGCTTTTGCCAGTGGAAACAAATCGCCTTTTGCACAAGATCTGACATATTAATGCCTCAGATAAGACCCCAAAATCTGACACAAGAAGTTAAACTTCTCGAGTTGAACATTAAATCAAGCTCCTCGTTACTGACAAGTTAACTTAACATAAAGGTGCCAGCATTTATAAGAATTTCCTTCTATGACAAAATTAATCGCAAGCTGTAGCTACCAAACTGCACAGATAAAAATAAAACAAAACACCGTATTGAGCACATGAATATAATTATATGCCGCGACAACTCAATAAAAAAAAAACTACTTAATTCACAAATAAACCGCAAATATATAAAAAAAATTTCACTGGCCAGATCGATCATCTTTAACTTGAGAGCTGCATTATATATGCATTTAATTTCATTTTGTTTTGACGAGCGTGTGTGCTTGAGCAGATGACCTAATAAACATTGCACTTAAATTTCAAATTCACTAAAAAAGGGGAAAAAATTTCTTTATATTTTTTATATTATTTAAAATATAAAAATGTAAGGGCTTCTGAGCGTTCCAAGAATGCACTCACTTTTATTTTTTGATGTATTTGGTAAAAAGAAACACGAAACCTAAGGAAAACAATTTTTTTTTACCTTTTTTCTTTTTACTTCATTTCAAATAAAAGTGTTTTAAAAATGTTTCATTTTATTTTAATCGTTTAAGTCTTTTTGATATTTTTATCGATCGTTCTCTTTAAGACTGATTCCAAGAAAATATAGATAATCAAAAGATTTGTTTACAAATGTTTAGGAGTAAACAAATTTAGTCGTTGATCTCTACGCTGTCCAATGGGGGAATCAGACACTGACGTTTCTTTGGTAACGAAAAGAAAGACGCTGCGCGATTGGTTGAAGGGCACGAAACTAGTTTCGCCCGCCAGATTTTGCTGACACGTGCTGCGTAGAGCAGAGGAAGACGACAACATCTGAGTGACGAAGCATCATTCTGAGCCTTGTGACGAACGAGGCGGGGAGAAGGTCGGGCCTAACTCGCCCCAGGGGAAAGGGGACACTTCAACTGGCTCGCTCCCCCGCACTACACTTTCAACCGTTGTACAACAAACAAATTATGATTAGAAGAAAAACAAGGTTGAATAATGAGACGTAATGTGGGTCTCTGATTACACAATCTGTCATCAGCTCGCTTCAAGTTAGACAAAGTAAAAGATAAAACACACTTTTCCTCCAGCGTTTTGAGTCCGCGTCCGACGAATGCTCCCCCGGACACGTACACCTCCCCTCAGCACAGCTGGGAAACGACAGTGCCCTAACGACAGGCTGCCCCTCGACAACCAGTAGTGGACAGTCGCAGATTGGCCCTTGGTGCATACTGCCACTACTGGCGGAGATCACAGGTCGCACACCGTTGCCCCGGGCAACTATCCACGGCTCCAGACGGGTTCCCTCAGACTTGCTGCCTACAGATGATACGGCACTCAGAGACAGAGTCCCTGCTGGTGCATAGGACAAAAAGCCCGACTAAAAATTTACCCTAAACTATATACTATCTAAGAAGTGACCCCTCTGAACCAAATCTACCCGGCCCTGACGCCATCGCTCTAACACTAAGAAAAGTACTGCTCACCGGGCTATACCCCTAAGCTGCTCCATCTTACCACCCGGACCCTGGGCCTCGATCGCCTCCATCAATCAAATCGACCTGTCATGTCGTACAAAGGCTTCCTTTTACTGTCCGATGACACTGACCTCTGCCCACCTATAATCATCTACCCCGCTTCGGCCCTGATCTCACCTTGAACCAGGCTGGGTCATGACACAAGTTCAAGTCGAGAAAACGGGGTAGACCTTTCTGAATGAAAGATTTTGCCAGTGGAAACAAATCGCCTTTTGCACAAGACCTGGCATATTTATGCCTTTTAGATAAGACCCCAAAATCTGACACATGAAGTTAAACTCCTCGAGTTCAACATTAAATGAAATACGCTGTCCTCATTAAACTTAAAAACATTGGTTCAAAAATGTAATATTCAATGCAATATAATTTTAGTTTCTGTTAGTGTGCATGCTGATTAGATTCCAGTAACAGTTTTGCTCCGTTTCCGTTTATTTTTCTAACAGGAAGGCAATAAACGCACGACATTATTTATTTCTATGTATTCGTTGTTACTTGAACTGATGTAGCGTCCTGTATTTTATCATCATGCAAAATTTAGCACAGTGTGAACAATTAGAAGTTGCTAAGGAAATATCTGGTGGAGTAGCTAAAAATTTGTAAACCCCGATATTCTCTAAATGGCCACGACCGTACTTCTACACTTCAAACCTTTATAACTCATTTATTTTAGGACTAGAAGATTAACTTTGGTATCAAATGAAAGGCCAAAACTTGTACATTTAGAAAATATTCAATTAGTAAACTCTCAAATTTTCTACTAAAGACTCATTTGGTCGTGGCGGGTCACAATTCAAAATATGTCACCACCAAGCCACTTGAAAAAAAATGGAATCCACCGTAAAGGAGATGAAAGGCTGAGAGTAGGTTTCCGACAAAAGCATTGATAAAACAAATTTTTACAAAAACTACTTTTACATTATTATAATGGCTGCAAGTAATTTATATATGACTTCCAATCATTCGCCCACGCCAAGAGTCTTAAACAATTGATAGTTGTCTTTAGAGGATGTTGCTAAAGAGTCTGTACCTTTTCTCCGAGTTGGCGCTGGTCCCCAGAGACGTGGTTGGTTACAGATGGTTACAGTACAACGGCAGCCGCAGAGACTGAAGCAAAAGAAATCTTGATGTTTGGAAGCCACAAAATCGAGGTTTAGCTGAATGCGAAAGGCCTTTCCTGGTCCTGTCCACGAAACTTTCTAATCTCAGAGTTTTCCAAACTACACAATGTCCCCTTGGTCTGCAGTCAGGCTGTCATAACCATCAGAGTGGTCGGTAGTATAGCCACGTGATTTTCATGCCTCAGGGAGCGCCGGAGGAGTGGGTCACGTGGGCACCAGAAGTGGATCCACCCCATACGGGGAAGTGAGTCTTTCCTCCTTGTCCGAGTGGTGCCCTTGAAAAAAATCTTATTCAGAGGCAAGCTGCAAATTTGTGTAGCAGTGCTTTAAAGATTCTTCTGAACATTTTGCATGTTCAGAATATGCACATCAGCATAAAATTGTCTCTGCAACCAAAAATCCGTGAAATAAAGCTCTTTCCATTGTTGATCATGTTGTTGATTGTGACTGCCACCCTTGCATTTATCTATTGTCCTACACTGTCCTACACTGTCCTCGTAATCGGTGAATAAAGTGTATTTTATTCATTGCTTAATTTATAAGGTAATTGTTTCCTTGGCATTTCACACATCATGTGTAGATGTAAGAAAGTACGGTGGATGATTCAATTAGAAAGAGGCAGCAATTATTCCTATACAATAGAAACAGGGGGTGCCCTACTGTCGGTGGTTTGTTGCATAAGCCATGTTCCAGAACCGGATACACTTGGATAACATAGTGTGTGACTAAATATTGTTAATGGAGACGAAACAATCGCTCCAATTAGTGTCTAGCGTGGCTCGTTGAGAAGTCTGAGGACCCCTGGGCAAGAAAGAGGAGAAGCCGCGAAGGTAGAGAGGACAAAAGGTTTGTTTTCAGGAAGACACTCTTCATGGTTACAGTAAGCCAAGCCTGACCAGCTGGCAGAGGTGTCAACGGCGCCTGGGGAGAGACTGATCCCACTACTGTCTGCCAGGTTGTCCAGTAGGGGTTAAGTTACGTGTCCACCGCGCCACCTGTAGGTGGGGGCAAGAGGATGGTCTCTCTTTCTGGTCAACCTGACTACCTGATGAATGGATAGCGAGTGAGTAGCCATTGTTGCGAAAGTGGGGAACGAGGACCTTGGAAGACACTTCTCAGCACGACATCAGAGTGGAGGGAGACACCGGTCAGCAGTCGAAACCAGATACGGATTCACTGGATGCTCCTCGCTTCGAAGACGCCGAAATCCAGAGTTAAAAACCCGATTTTTTTTTTTTATTTAAAAAAAGAGAGCAATTAATAGGATGTTTTTAGATTACTCGCCTATGGAAGAAGGATGTTTTCAAAGTTTTCTTAGCTTGACATTTTTCTGCCTTCTACACACGTGCTCCAACATGGTTGCCGATCCTCTCTCGCGGCCTGTTTCGATGCTAACAGCTCACCAGACAAGACGACGCTTTTATCAAAGCATGTTCCCATCCAAGAAAATTACCTATGGTAGGCACGAACTCTTATCCCTGAAGCGATGTCTGATCGCTCATCAGCTCTTTGCATTCACAACCACTGTAATATATATCTCTCAAGACACAGTATCGGCGCCATCAACCTGAACCAGTCGACATCATCACCAACAAGATATCAGACATTCGGTCATCCTTAGACTCGATTCCTGACAGCATCTCTTGTGATGTTCTCCCTTGGATGCTCTCTGACCAAGTTTTGACCAGTCTCTGAGGCCAATGTGAAGGCGATTATTTTAAAAACCAGGCAAATAACTTGCCAGTGAGACCCAATATCAATAAACCTTCTTCTTGATATTTTACTTCCTGCCATCACAAATATTGTAAATGTCAGGGTGTCCCTGTTTAAAAATACCCGGATGAAGCCACAGCAACAAGCTCACACTTGACCTCAGTGTGTTAAACAATTATCGCCCAGTTTCCAACTTGTCTTTTTCTATCTAAGTTCATGGAGAAAGCAGTTTTGACACAGCTCTGAGCATACTTACAAGAGCACCATCTTATCCATCTTCCTCGGCATGTAGACCTCTTTACGGTACCGAAACTATTCAATAAAAGTAATCACAGACATATTGTCTGCCCTTGACAGTGGTGATGTTTCTGTCTGAAGCATTGGACACTATTGACCACTCTCTGCTCCTTCAAAGACTTCACACCCGTTACAGAATTTCTGGACCCGAGCTAGTATGGGTCAATCGTATTTCACTGATAGAACCCAGACTGTGTTCGTTGATGGTCAAACATCTCTTTCCTGTGGGGTCCCTAATGCTCAGTATTCAGCCCAGTTCTCCTCATTTGTACACAAAAACCACTTTCTTCAAGTATACAGTCTCACCAAAGAGTATCATCAGAGAAACCACTAGTTTTGTTTTAGTAAATTGGAGTTAAAACAGTCAACTCACCTCTCTCCGTCTTTCCGAAAAGAAAACAATCGAAAACTTTCAGTCTGAGAGTTGTGACAACTCAGCGCCGCGCACCATGAAGCACCTGGCGTCCTCAGGTGAACAATGATCTGGTGCAGGAGGGCGTGACCGCGGTCACGTGCGGGGTCAACGTGGCTTCCCACTCCCAAGTCTGGGCTCTCTTGGTCCTCTTTGGCCTACACTACTGATGTCCCACCAGCTAGGTAAGCGTGTTTACCTTCAACATACAATCCTCTCAGTCTTTGTTTTTTCGCAGATATTTTTCACATTAAGGTCTCTAGAGATTTTTACATGATCTGCATTTTTGTCTATCGAAATCAAACAAAGTTCCATTTCCATGATCAGGGAAGATAAGGTTAATTAAGCAGCAGCCAACGAAGACAGAGTAAATACAGCTGAAACGGATTCTGCTGTCGCAAGTACCATCCCCGAGATGACGTGGGAGGAAAATGAGAAACCACAGATAATCCCACCTTTGATGGCCGGAGGCTTTTCGTGGGATGGGTTATCAGGTGAATGCATGCGCAGGATTGGATGGAGGGAAGGAAAAGCAGGAAGTGGATAAGAATGTAGGTTTCACTAATCACAGATGTAGATCAAACGTATTGTGGGATAGGAGGTGGGGGTCTTGTTTTGTGGGAGGAGAATCAAATAATTAAGAGAGTCGTCTCGACTTGTTAGGAGGTCAAAGAGGTGTGTGATGACGGAAGAAAAAAAAAAGCCACTGATTTTTTTCCTTCTCTCTTTCTGTCTGCATCTCCAGAAAATAATTAAATAATTGTACGGCAGTATTGATGCATACAGTTTGTGGTCGAGTAAAGGGAGGGCGGAAGAGAGAGAAAGACTGAAGAAAAAAAAAAAAACGCAAACGCGTGGGCGTTCACCATTTGACACACACTCCCTTTCTCTCGTGCGCATGGCTTTGTCACAGTATTCTTGAACATGTCAAGCTATCTAGCTACTATGGTCATCTGGGGAAGATTGGGGAATATTGAGAATTTTCCCTAGATGGGGACTATTTTATGTATATATATATACTATGTATACTGTTTTTTGCATTCCTCTCGTTAAATTACATTCGTTTTGTTTCACACACACATTATATTATATATCTTGACTATATTTTTAGTGATTTGGTGAATGGACATTAGGTTATGGTCGAGTGCTTGTCAAAAGAGTTATCCATTTGCCTCGACAGATTCACTCAACCGTTACAACATAGCCAGCACGCACAACCTTTACCTATGTCTTTCTCACGGTCACATAATTCCCTCCATCTGTCCCCATACATTTCTATTTTCGGAAACAAGACCGTTAAAACATTAGGCTACCCCCACACTGTATTTAATGAGAATGGAGACAACGAGGCAGATAGATACTGAGAAAAAGAAAGAGAGAGAGAGAGACAAAGAAAAAAGATAGAGAAGAACATACACCCTCACCTCTCTCTCTCTCACACACACAAAGTTAAGGAGAGAGAGAGAGAGAAATGGAGTATGAATGGAAGTGTCAGATTTAGTGATGCGTGATCGTCAGTTTACTCTACAATTATCAGTAAGATACCCGACTCTCATCTCTTATGACGTCAGTCTACAGCTATAACTGCTGAAACTGTCGTCCTGTCATTCAAACAACTCTACCCCTCCCTCGTGTAAGACAGTGAAGGGATTGTGTCAGGGAGGGGAGCAGCATGCTCTTCGGACGACTAATGACCTTTGGCCTCCCTCCCTCAGCCGCTGGCGAGATCTAGGTCACACCTTTGACTTTTTTCCAGCGAAGTAATCGTGTTTGCCGTCAACATACAAACCTTTCAGTCTTTGTTTTCTTGCAGATATTTTCCACATTCAGGTCTCTAGAGACCCGACATGGTCTGCATATCGTCTACCGAAATCAAATAAAGTTCCATGTCCATGATAAGAGACGAAAACTCTAATTAAGCAGTAGTACACAAAAACAGTAAATGCAGCCGAAATTTTGTGACTAAAAACATTTTGTGGGAGTATTTGCATTCTGTGTGGAGCTTTAGTTTTTCTGAAAAAGAGACGAAAGGGAAAAAAACAACACCCTTGTTTAGAAACCTCGTTTCTGATTTCATTCACACATACGTCACAAAGAAGAAGGAAAAAAAGTTGCGACTGGTCGACCACGAACCGTTTGTGAGCCTCGTTGGCCGATTGCAAAAACGTCACAACAATGTCTTTCTTTTGTGGACTGCAGATGATTGAGGTCCCAGATAAAGTTGAAATGTTTTATCCAACTGACAGAAAGAAAATCCTGTATTAAGGTCCGAACGTTGACATGACATTCACTTGACGTGGCTGTGAGCAACAATGGCAGCTACTGTTTATTTTTGTAGCTTAGCCACTTTGAAGTGCCCCGTAGTTAGTTTTTGTCGCTTGAATCTTTCATAACCAGCTTGTTGTTGTTTAGCTTTTTGGGTATCTTTGGGAAGTGTGAGAAGGGAACAGTGACATAGGAGCTATTGTTGTGATGGTGGACAGTCTTGTACATTTAACATAAGAGTTAAAACTGTACTTGAAATGTTTTCTTCATGCTTGTACCTCTTTTTGTAATCAAGCCCCAAGAAGCAGACACTATAACAACTCCCCTGAGTTTCTGTAACATTTATTTTCTCTAGAATTTACAAACCTCGTTACATTTCCTGTATTTTTTGTTTTCGACTGGAAACAATTGTGCAAAAGTACATTCATTTAAGATGATTGAGACTAACTTCCACAGTGCAACAGTATTGTCAGGTTGTTGGGAGCTGGTGATGTTTGCAGTGTAGCAACCTTGTGCACCATAATAAAAAATGTAGCGCAGAACTAATTACCTGTGAGCAACAATCGACCAACTGTATTTCAGTGTGCACTTCACCTGTAATTTCTTTAAGTGAGTCCTTAAAAGGTATTGATATTTCTTGAGAAAGCTTTGGATGGCTTGTAAACAATTTGCAATTTTTCGCCTCAAAATGATTGACATATGTTGTATACAGGTAGCAGTATTTTCAGTGTTACTTCTTTCGTTTTTTCCTTTGCAATGAAACGATTGTAAATTCTTGGTAAGATCAACGCATTCATCATCCATTATTATTATTATTGCTATTCTTCAACAATTATCGAGAATGTTAAAAAACTGCGGTGTGTTCAGGTGAATTATGGCCGCCTCCAAACTGATGTTTTATTTATAGTGTAGCACAAAATATCTGAGGTTTGTACACACTATGGAATGTGTACAACATGTAAAAAATACTTCAATGATTAAATGTGGGTGCTTTGTTGGTAATTAGTATCCGGTATACCAATATAAAGAAGAAATTTAAAGCAAATAACTTAAAGCTTTCCTAAAGAACTCTTTCGCAAAGACACCGACAGACGTTGTCAAATGGCAGTTTGCGGATGTATGCACAGTTCATCGCTCCCATTCAGTTTGAAGAATAAACACAGACAACCAAAAAAGCAACGAAGAATGCTCGCTAGAAATCTAGTTTTAAGAGAGAAACGTTCACAGACACAGTCGCCTCACTTCCGGTAGAGGGCAAAAAATGTTGTTTACACACCATTGCTGGGGTCTTAACTTCTGACACAAAAAATCCACTTAATCTCGGAGCAAGACTGTTATTGACTGTTCCAAAAGCACACTGAACACTCAGACGGAAAATTTAGTTGCAGTGTTTGTTTGTGTGTGGGTGAGTTTGTTCGCGGGTGTGTGAAAGAGAGAGTGAGAGAGAATGTATGTGAGAGAGAGTGAGAGAGAATGTGTGTATGTGTTTGTGTGTCCAGGGGAGAATAACTTGCAAATAATTCATTGCAGGGGGTCTACTAGCAAATACCGAAGGCTTTGTCGTCTGGAAAAAAAGTTTCTCTGTCAAAGATACACTGTCTGGCCAATAACACATTACACTCCTCTCCTTTGCTCCCATTAAATTTCTTTGAAGTGGGAGACTATTTGCAGTCTCTGTCTACAGTTTTAAAGGCTTGCATTCGATTCTCTTTCCCTCCTTCTCTCCACCAAGACTCTTGGGAGGTAAGTTTTTTCAATCCCTGTCGAGCAGTTTAAACCCTTGAAGCACAGAATGTTTCGTTTTGATGATTGTGTCTCTCTTTCTTTCCGAAGCTAAAATTATTCCCAGCTAAGGTCATGTCCGATTATTAACCTGTTTTCGGCTAGATTTAGTGCTATAATAATTTTATTAAAAATTGATACATCCTGCTTCTGATCTCCTTATTTCTCATAAAAATCCTATACATTAGTTGCCAAGTTGCTCTCAAACAAGATCCGTTTTTCTTTATGTGCTCATGAAATTTTGTTACACGTGCAGTGTCCTCAGAGTTTATTTGGATCCTCTTTGATCGAGGAAAGGTATTGTGACTTTATTATTGGCTACCTTAATAAAATGCTAATGTTTTATAAATATAAATAATTGGTATCATTTGCCAGGACCACTTTGGACAGAGTAAGAATGTTTTTAGAACTGATGTTACGATGCTTCGTTCTGTAAAACGCGTGTTACTTTGTTATTATTCACAGCCACAGCCACAGCTCAAGAATAGTTATTCCCACAATCTTATTAAGTAATCAGTATAATCAATGTTTTCAGCCACTTTCGAGTGACAGATTTTAAGTAAAACAGTGATTCAAATTTTTTCAAATTTGTTATTGTCATCTAAGAGAGTTCCTGCTATATTTAACTAAGAAGAAGGCGAGAAGAGACAAAAATGAAAATAAAAATGCAGTGTGTGTAACATAATGACTTTATGATTACGTCTTAACCTATATAATATTAACATATTATGAGTATCAATACTTTTCATTCTTGCGTACGAAATGCAAAGAAAGTCTTTAAATATCGAAAGGATAAAAGAAATCATTTTCTCATCGTCTTGGGAACTACTGCTGGTCATTTTAGACATTTGCAAACACCATTATTAACAACTTGAAATTCAATTTGTGAAAGTTGTTTGTTTATTTTCTTTCATATTTTCTTTCTTTTCATTTTGTTTTCTGCTACACCCTCTAAAGAAGCCTTCAGCTGAAAGAGGCGAAAAAACCAGCTGAAAATCATAGGTGCTTCAGATTGCTGTAAGGAATCTGAGAAAGTTGCTGAAACTTTCACGAGAAGGAAAAGAAGCAACTTCTTCTTAATACCATTATTTTCAATAATAATTATCCACAGCGCGAAATTTTTCTGTCTCTTAGAAGAAGATTGTGCCAACTACTTTAATACATCCGAAGATGTGTGGAAATGGCATTTTCAAAATTCAAATTTTGTTTATGTACTTATATGTATACATGTCATTATAAGACACTAACACCGTTTCCTCTTGCAAAATTCCTTTTGTGAGCATCACTTACTTTTTGAAATATTTTAGGTTTCGATATAGTAACTTAGATAAGTAGCTCCTGATTACAGCAGTTTTTTTTTTACTTCAAAAATATTGCTATGGGTGAGACAGAAAGAGAGATAGAGTGAAAAAATATTGATTTCAAAATGCACTCGGATGGTTCTTACTCGGATGACATTCAAATCACTTCATAATTCAAAATCGTTATCAAACCTGTGACCGCTCAAAATTATTTGTAGGTAATAATGTCTTGCTACAAACAAGAATTCAGAAGATGAAATTTTGCAAATATTATAATGAGAAGCAAAAAAGTTGTATGTGTGTGCGCGTTTAATAAAAAAAAAAAGAGATAAAACTTACCTGAGGACGATTTGTGCAGGTCTGGAGCAAAGGAGGATATGCTTTGTTTGAGTAGACACATACACAGACGCACAGACACATACACGTGCGCCAGAAAGAAGACAGCGTTTCACTTCTGCAGTCGTGGCTTTGTTCTTACCTGGTCCCGCTAACCTGCAGGTTTGTTTGCAGCTACCCCCCTGCTCTTCCGCCGAGCCTGGCAAACCACTGGGGGCAACTGGTGGCGCAGTGGCTAAAGCGCGTGTCAACACCACAGTAAGACTCGGGTGTCGGGGGTTCGTGTCTCGCCTCCGACATTTTCTCTCTCTCTGTATTTGACACCTGTTTATGGGCCTGACAGTCGGTAGTTTTCTCCGAATACTCAGGTTTCCTCTACTCTCTCTCTGTATGTGCGCTCGTTCGTGCCTTAATGTTTTGTGTGCATGTGTGTTCACAGTTCATTTGATGCCTATCCTAATAAAACTATACGTCTGTGCGTATGGATGTCAAGCGCTTTGAGGCCGGCTGGTGCCGGTTTGAGGCGCTGTAACATAATTTTTCTCGCTATTTTAGTATGCAATCTTCACTTTTTTTCATCTCAACATTGATACCTAGAATATTCTTGTTAACAGAACATGCTTTAACCACTCACAATGTCAAACATCACTAACGATTTTCCTCTAAATCGGGAATGCCAACGGTTACAGAAAAGGTCAAAAGTATTAAAATAAATCTTTCGTGATGGTTGTTAGTATTACCGAAAGCAGTTCCACACACTATTTTGATAGAGGATTAACGTGTATTGGACCTGACAAAAAACTTTTAAACATTTGTATGCAGAATATTAGCCTTCAAAACAAGAAGGAAGTGCATAGACCGCTACATTTAAATATTTTTAAATTATTGTTTTTAAATTGTTTACTCAAAATGTATGCTATTTTCTAGCGAAAATATTTTATTTTACAACGTTTAATCATGCAGAGCTCAAGTGCATGCATGCTGGTTTTAAATTACAAAAGAAATATTTTGTGTCAGCTCTTGTGGGTCTTTAAGTTGGACAAGGAGCTGAGTGTCTTAATACCTGTCCATGCCAAATTAACGGTGAGTATGCACACGATTGCGACAGCCAATCACTTCGTCACACTTACAAACAACGTGACTGATAATACGTGACAGGAGTGTGCCATCATGACGTGAGGCCCACGTTGCGAGTTCTGAGGATAAGGTCACGGTGGCCTATTACGACTGCTGATTATTTAAACACACCGCATGCAAGACTTGGTCACGTGGTCTGCTGTCGAGCAGCTTTGTGTCTGGAGGGAAAGGTCAAACCTGTTCATAACTAATTGTGACTGGCATGTGAATGAGCAGGAGACGCGATATCTTTTTCTTTAAGTGCATATCCTGTAGGAATTAAAAAGTGGAATCATTTTAGTGAAATAAACGATTTAAATAAACAGTAACAACAGAAATAATTACAAATGTGTAAAAAAAAAAAAAAAAAACCCCACACAAAAGAGTGATGCATAAATGTCGACATATGCTGCCTCGACAATATCTATAAACTTGTACAGCATCATAAACTTCACGCCAACTAACACATCCATATCGATATCGCCCATAAGAATCACACATATTTTTTATATATTCTACAAAGGATACAAAGGGGTCTTTGAAGGTTTGTTTTAGGCATTCCGGTTACCCTCGTCCTCTTCACTTTGCGCAACTGAAACGGGAAGGACAACCGTTTTCCTTTTGAAAAAAGCACCAAGTCAATCACAGGTTGAATTAAGCTACATGCACAAAGGTTTTTCTACGAAAATTTTTCCTTCTTTATAAAAAACAAACTGCAAACAAACATAAAAAACTGGACGAGAAGAAATAAAGATAAAGAAATGAAAAATAAATTGAAGGAAGGATAAAATAAATAAAGAAAAAAGAAAATATACCAAATGGAATAAAAAAGAAGAAATAAAAGCTGGATTTACAGTTTAAACTACCTCAAGATTTTTTTTCTTAAATGACCCGGCTTAGAAAAAAAAAATGAAAGGAGTTTATAGTTCAACGACGTCAATATTTTTCAGTGTAAGACCTACCCGATTGGTCCGAGTTGTAAGCAGATTCTGGTAGGTAGATCTAATATAAATAAATTTTATAAATTTCAGCTCCTGAAACACAACAGTTTATTTATTATCTAATTTCACAGTTGGCGATTTGGCGATCCTTCACAATCTTGCTCTCGGGCGCGAACAACGTGCGACGTCAGCCTGTGGCGTCAGCTGTGTCTCCGTAAGTATATAATGGCCAAAGGTGGAGCAATGCATCGGATTCATCAGACAATCTTCATTTATCGCGATATAGTAGAGAAGACGATTGTGAAGGCATTAATGAGAGATACAAAAGGAGTCTTTTGAGTGTGAAATGTGTCGCCAATCGGGTAGGTCTTTAAAAGTACCTTGCTTACGAAAAGAAAACGGGGGACAGGGGAATGGAGGACGACACCCAGCACTTAGTTTAGCTTACATTTCCTTTACATCCTTTATTCTTCTTCCTCCCTCTTCCCTTCATAATAACATCCCGCACACACTGTGCTGAGAAACTGAAAACTAGCCTCAGAAAATGGAACAGCTGTTTACGAGATGCAGATTACAATGACACATTGTGCCAAGAAGAGGGCTCGGATCAACGAACAGACTTGACACGCGTGGAAAACAAAAAGAAAAACTTATTCTTTCGAGTCAGCTTTCCACTTTGACCAAATACAAGTAGGACTGGGATTAAGGGAAGGGGTCTGACTGAACTGAAATCAACTTTAGCGCACTTGGCTTTCTTTCGACACTGCGCTTTAGAAGAAGAACAAAACGTGGGAGCGCCACCTGCCCGGGTTGGCTTCTCGATGGGTTCATCAAACTTCTCTGAACTTTCAACGGCTCCTACACTGGCCTGTTTGTTCGAGATCCTCGTTTTCAGACGACCACCCCGCTCCTTTCCCTCCATCCTTGCGACCCCAACATCACTCCGTGATGACACGCATGGCGCTGCTGACCTCGCCTTGAAACCGAAACAAATTAGAGACACCGCTGGTCAGACTTTTCAGCTGCCAGAAAGAGCCGTTAAGGCGGACAGGAAGTGGAAACTTCATCACTATCGCGGGAAATAATTGTGTTCTCTGAAAAAAGATTTTCAAATTATTCAGCCGGATTTAAAATACGGACATGATAATGAACCTGCAAACTGACAAACTTCACAAAACGACAAAAGCAGCATGAGAGGGGTGTGTTGAACAACAGGCAGGACTGCATCAATAGAAGAAGAAGAAGAAGAAGAAGAAGAAGAAGAAGAAGAAGAAGATGATGATGATGATGATGACGACGACGACGACGACGACGACGACGACGACGACGACGCAATCCAGTCACTGCAGATGATCAACTGTTGATCTGAACAGTTTGTTCTGAACAAAGTTTTGGAGGCATATGATTGTCAGTTCCTAGAATAAACAGTTAACACATTAACAGTCTAGAAAATTCGGGAGCAAGCGGGCACAAAATTAACGACTTATTACCTGGTCGCACGCAGAAATCTCTAAATCAGTAGAAAAGTAAGAAATGCACATGACCCTTAAAGTAAAACTAGCGAAGGTTGCGCGGTCCGTAGACATAAAAAAAGTTAAAACCTTCAGCAAAACTAATTCCATAAAGAGCAAAAAAAGATGTCCGAGACAAAGACTTGCGCACATTTCTTTCTTTTTGTTTGTCCAGCAGGTGTTTGTGTGATGGATGCAGACGACACCTCAGCGCCAAGCTGGTACACTACAATAGATCACGAGTTCGATTTCACACTCGGCCATCTGGTTTTTGTCTTCTTACAAATGTTGGTCAATTAGTTTTCCTATTTTTTTAATTTTTTATTTGTCTGTCCGCCTCACAGATCTTAGTTTAGTCTTACTGCTATAATTGATCTCCGTGTCTTTGTACGCTCGGCTTCACGAGGGCTGTTCCGGGTTCTCTCAGGGTGGACAACTGTTACTCTCCACCCAGCAGTGAACAGAGATAACTGATATCTCGGGTAAAGTGGGCTGACTGGAGAAGTTTGGCTGCTCTATACAAATACTGTGCTCTAGACCTAGAAAACCACTGACATCAGACATTGTATATTTATCTATAGTTTAAAGAAATAAAATATGACTCTAGCCATATATGGACGCTTGGTGTTTTCTTTTTCACCCCCTCTCTCTCTCTCTATCTATATACAGTATATGCGAGTGCAGAGAGGTAAAGATAGTCTACTAACCGTCGATCCTATAGCAGCGAGGTGTTAGAGACCACAGATTTTTCATTGCCTTACTTTGCTCATCTTTCTAAAAAGTGAGGTAACATTTCCCGACATTTGCATCAGTTAGGTCAAACTGAAGACGCTACAAGTGTGTGTGTTCTTCTTCCTTTGATGATGATGATGACGATGGTGATGATGATGATGACGATGACGACGACGATGATAGATACGCAAGTGAAACGATCAATCCAGAAAGTGCACAGAATAAGGGGAGATAAGCGATAGAAATTTATATACAAACCGTAACGTAGTTATTTCCCATGGTTTGCAGGGCTCTTTCATTATCGTTAATGTCCATAAATCTTATTATGTTTAATAATAATAATTATTATTTAATCATCGATGTCATCATCATCATCATCATCTTATACGAGGCACCATAACTTTAAAACAAAAGAAGTTCTACCTAGTAACCGGATGGGAGGTAGGAGACCTAGAGAGACTCCATCCATAGCCCACAGTTACAAGCCACATGGTAGGGCGAAAACTGGTTGGTTGGCTGCTTGCTTGATTTAGTAGGAAAGTGGTTCGACTATGACAAAGAGGGTGGGAGAGAGAAAACCGGGGTACCCGGAGAAAACTCCCGACGTACAGTTCTACGAAAAGGTGTCACAAATTGAGAGTGAACAAAGACGAGATTTGAACACAGTCTCTCACTGTAGCGGTGACAAGTGAGTGCGGGAGACTCAGTGGTGGGGTGAAAGTTAACAGGGTGCACTCATGGGTATGAAAGATTTCACTCAAGCATGCAAAGGTTGCAGACGACATACGTCATCGCACGAGATTTATCTTACCGTCTGCCACTTGTCTCTGATTCACCTGGACAACTTGCTGAGGTTGATGGATGCTGTGTTCTCCGTCGGGATAAAAGACAGCTAGTACACAGTTCTCGCCCCACCCCATAACTCTTTCTGTCTCATTGAAAAAATGTCTGATAATAATGCTTGATCAACACACGGTATGTATCATTCGTCCAGTTAAGTTGCAAAAGATTCTGCCGAAACTGAAGTTTCGAGAAAATAATAAATAGCATTATGCATGTGATTTATTAAAGATGATTATGTGGGTACCGCAGTTTTATTTTATTACCGCAATTTTTTATGACTGCTATTTTAAACATCAAAAGAATAAACAACGAATTTGAAAAATATATAACTGTGAACGCCCGACAATCTCTCCTTAATAAAGTAGTCATTTTAATGCACAAGAGATAGAAACAATACCATTAAAATATAATTCAAACAAGACACGCAGAGCAGTATTTCAAGGAGTTTATTGTTAAAATATTTTTATATTTAGATACTTTGCCTCCATATATAAGCATAACAATACAGTTCATACAAGCACAGATTCTTCAAGCGACATCATTGACCATTCTGTGGTATCAAGAGCAAACATACATTACGTTGTAAATACGTTGAACCCAACATTCCTGCAGACATCACATGAGAAGTTTGGTAAGCAGACACACGAAAAGAAAATCGCACTGAAGATAGTGCCTCAATGAAGTGCCTGAATAAAATTAGGTACCAGGATTACCAAACTGTAGATAAAACTGTCTTACAATCAAAATATGACACATCATAGCTTTAGAGCCAGATGCAGAGTGTACATATAGAATTCACAATTACCACACTTCATATCGCCATGTAAAAGTGTCTTACATTCTTTGCATCAATAACTTAAAACAAACCCAACTCAGAAACATGCAAACTTTGAGGCGTGATAACATGACCACCCTCGCCAAGTACTTCGTAAATTAAATGTTCAGTCAATCTGTTAATGCTGCACGAGATTCAAGAAAAATCGTTCTGATAACAATTCACACACGTGACAATAAGATGGTGATGCACACAGATCATCATATCATCAGATGCTTAGCTTTTGCAAAGACGAGAGAAAGATAAAATAAATAAAGTTTATGAGAAACGAGGCGGCAGTAGGTGAAATGTTTTATACCTTTCGAGAAATATGGAAGAAGAATAGTTGTGAATAAGCTCTCAGGGTTAGGATAGGTAGAGTTTTAAGTTAAGGGTTTTAAGATACCATAGTCGCACAGTTGCATTCTTACTATATATATAAGTGGTTAGATACATTATATAGTTTGATAATATTTTCAGTATTTGCAGCCTATTAATCGCCACAAATATCTGTAAATCACTTTCACCGGGCTGAAGCATCATGAGCAATTGTACAGTTAAAAATAGTAATCAGTAGCAATTTAGAGCTGGAACAAGGTAACTTCAATAATTTATAAGACAAAGCCTACCTGAGTACATAAGGACTAATAAATCATCCAAACACTAAGAATGAAATGTCAGCCTGAACGCTGGGCGAAGAAGCCAGTTATTTTGGGCCGGTGATGACGTCACCTCACATCAATACCTCGGAACATCTGGGAAACCCTCACAGTTATTATCGATTAACGTCAGAAGAAAAGGAAGGTGACAGGCCAAAGACTGTGGAATAAGTCGGCAGCCTGGTCGATTCTCACAGCAGTGCAGTGTTTCGGGATAACAGATAATGAAAGGTCTCTCTTGCCAGCGCAGATGTTCTAACAGACAATGAAAGGCTGGTGTAGTTTTTATTTTTATTTTTTTAGGCCTGCAAATTGCGTTTACCTTCAGTCGCACACACACACACCGCCGAGCAAATGCGACGACAGGAGTATTGCTACTTCGTTGATTCGTATTGTTACAAGAAAGAACGATAAAGGAAGGAGGGAGGGAAGTAAATGGAAGAGATGAGGGCGAGAGATTTAATGATTCCTTGCCATCCGTAAGACTACAATGACGGAAGCAAGGAAGGTGTGAGGTTAACAAACACTATAATTCTCTAAAAAATTTTCTTTGCTAAATTCCTGTCTATTCTCTGTGGTACACTGCAGATATTTAAACAATAAATAAGAATGTATATATATAGTTTTTCCCTTGGTTATTGACACTGAACTTTTATCTAGATAGATTTATGCTACAGAACAGTATAAACCTACCATCAAGAATGAAATAAAAATTAAAAGAACGAAACTGGAATATATCTTGCCTCTTGTACACACACAGTTACAGTTCTTTTTCTTGCGATTCATCAATCATCTGTATAGTTATTTTTAAATACCATCATAGTTAAACAAAAGACATGATTGACATGGCCAGTACTTCAGTGACATGATAGAAACGGCGAATATACTAAAGACATGAAGAACATGGCAGCTACGCTAAAAACGCGATGGACACGATGACTAAGATGGCTGCGCCAGAGAAATACGGAAAGTGTTGACGATGAACAGTCATCAGTCATCGGTGTACACCGTGCTTGAACCTTGAATGCTCAACGTTGACCTTTTTCGCCCCCTGAGCGTGGCGAAGCAGTTTGGAAAAAAAGTGAAAGGCACGAGCAGGGGAGGAAGCACGGCGCTTGGAATAGCGGATGCTCGTGGGAGTTATCTCCCCTGGCAGAACGAGCTGTCTTCGGATGTGCGTCAACACCCCCATCAGCAGCACGTCGACGTTCACGCGCAAAGCCGCAGAAATTTCCATGAACTGGCAGTCGTTCGCATCGGCGAGTCGTCTGCCTTCTGGAAAAAAAGGAGAAAAAAACATAAATAAACAAATAGAATGAACACGGTTTTTTTAATTAAAATATTTACACATCTCTGTAACTAAAAAAATAAATAAATAAATAAAAATAATAAGGAGTAAAACGATGAGAGGAGAATACTAGAAGTAAAACTGATTAGTCAAAAAAAAAAATTTCTGCCTCTAATAAAGAAGTAGATGATATATTAAATTAAAACAGAAAAACAGTTTGTTTAATTCTTTGAGCTTACACCCCAACTTATCAACTGTTCATCAATCAGTAGACTGGTTGAGAATTAGTCAGTCCTACGGAAATCCTGCTAACCGAACATAGAAGTGCAATGTTTGAAACAACAGTTCTTACCTTTCTGGGACACACGCTGCTGTCGCCTGAGGTCGGTCTTGTTGGCCACGAGGTAGACCGTCCGGTCTGTGCCGAGATCACTTCGGAGATGTTGCGTCACTTCCGCTGCTGTCTCAAAGGACTTTCGGTCAGAAACTGAGTAGACCACAAGAAAGGCATCTGGCCTCAGGCTGTCTATGTCTGTATTCTGTGACAAAAAATATCTTTGTGATAAATATTTTATTGCTTCTAATGGCTTAAATTGCCAGAGGCTACGCATATAGAATCTGAAATTTGTGTCAAAGACAGAAATGTTCACAATCTTTGTTCTGGAAGACAGTGCTAAAATTAAAAGGTCAATGCACTATAGCAAAACAATGGTATCTTCAAAGTATCGAAAATAATCTGACCTGTCTCAAGTACTAACATAAGTAAGTACCAGTTAAAATACAAACTTTCCAACTGAAATTCCCACAAACTAAAGACTTTATTAGCTAACAGTCTTTGTTGGAAAATCCTACATATTTGTATCCCGACATTTCGGGTCGGATGATCACAAACCAGTATCATTATCGTAGTGTCAAACACTACTCACCACTGGGCTGTCAACGACCTCCATTGCTGACTCCTCCTCGTCCAACTCCACGGACAAAAGGATCTGATGCAGGTCATCTTCTTGTTCGTCTGCAAAAGTACACGGTTGCCATTACACAATGCCGAAGTAAGAAAGAGAATATCTTTCGCATACAACAATACGAAAAAATCAGCACATGTAATTATAACTTTGTATTGAGCTTTTGCTTTTTCTCTAATTAGGTTTTTTATAGCAACTGTTGAAGCTGACGCTATACTTTCTCTCTCTCTCTGTGACTGTAATATCTGTAGCAAGCGAGATTCCATTGATCCTTAATGAGCTGCGTAGGAATAAATTCTTATTTTAGACGGTCGGGGTAAAAAAGAGAAGAAAGCTAGTAAGATTAAGCAAGAAGAAGAAGAAGAAGAAGAAGAAGAAGAAGAAGAAGAAGAAGAAGAAGAACAACAACAACAACAACAACAACAACAACAACAACAACAACAACAACAACAACAAGAACAAGCCTTCATGAGTGAAAACAGACCCCGGCCGTCTGAACAGTTCTTTTTTTTATTGTTATCTCTGCTATCTCTCTGACTGTATTTCTACTGTTTACTACTGTTATAGTCACTGAGGTAAATATTAAACAAGGTTTACTGAAAATTAAAAAAAAAACTTTTGTAAGTGGTGTATTTTGAAAGATTATAATGGCAGATGTCCCTGCAGACTGATAGACGAGCACTAAATACATTGCAGTACAGTTTACACATAATTATTACGCAATTCATTTTCTCCTCAATTACAAATGCACATTACTCATTACACATGGCAATTACTTCTCACATTACTGACTTACCATTCACTGCGTCACAGTAGTC
Source organism: Pomacea canaliculata (assembly GCF_003073045.1). Taxonomy (NCBI): domain Eukaryota; kingdom Metazoa; phylum Mollusca; class Gastropoda; order Architaenioglossa; family Ampullariidae; genus Pomacea; species Pomacea canaliculata. Next base: position 13,694,647 of record NC_037601.1, on the reverse strand, counting down.
TCCATCAGCGAGTTGTCTGACGAGGGTAGTCTTCCCCACCCCGTCATCTCCAAACACCACTACCCTAAAGTAAGACAAAGGAGCGGGCACTTCGCTAAGGGTCAAGGGGCAAGTTCTTTCCTCCGAAGCTAAATGCTGGTGCCCTACGGCAGACACTCCTGTCGAAAGGGTTCCCATCCTCCCGCGGAATCTAGGGCACACAAAAGTCCTTTCGGAGCTGGAAACAGGAGACGGCTGCTGCCCGAGACAGCCCATATGTGTCCTCTGTTGTTGCCCCGAGGGCGATAAGTGTGATGACGTAGAGACAACAGTCCGTTGACAAAAGTCACTTGAGGTCAGGGGCAACGACGGCAAGCGCTCGACGTCTGACCTCACAGGCTTAGGGCCGTTGTCCGTGGAAATGTCTCTGACCCCTAGAAAATCTTTTGACAGGGCTTCCGATTCGGAGGAAGAGTGATGCGATGAACGTGAGGAGGATGCAGGGAAAGACACGGAGGGAGAGCTGCACAGACTTCTGGAAGACAGGCTCTTGCACAGGACCTCAGGGTGCCCGGGCACGAGTAGCTGCACGTGGCCCAGGTGAGATCCTCCGGAGAACTGCGCCACCGTTGAGGTTTTCTGCACACAGTTTGGAAGACTGTAGGTTCGAGGCGTCGCGACGTCCAGGGTCTTGTTGCTGGACCCTCGGCCACAGCTGGCGGAGTTACGTCGCGACTGAGGGGCCGAGTAAGCGTGAACTAATGGGTGAGAAACTACCGCTAGGTGTCGTTCGTCTGGAATCATCTTTGGTGACCAGGGTTTAGGCTGGGTGCCTTTTCAACGAGGTGCAAAGTCAAGAAGAGACTCAGTAAAAGGCAGGTACACAAACTCTTGACAAGTGAGAAGATGTCTCAAGTATCAAGGCGTCAGAGATATCTTTCAGAAGTCAAACTTTTTCAGGAGCCAGTGAAGCAGCCACCTCAGGTGTAAACATTGTCATTTGGCATCTTTTCATGATCAAAGATCGGCGTGGTAAATGTTACAGCAGCGATCGGCCAGGTATTTAAGCGCTGCTGCCAGAGACGTCACGTGATCTTCTACCTCACCGCGCCAGCGGAAAGCCAGGAACAAGAGTTGATGCAAGAGCTGCACGCGGCGCCGCATGGTGTCACTGGCGTCGCCACATCCCACCGATCACCTGCCGCTGACGCATCGCCGACGTCCTCCGTCTTGGAGACAGCGAGTCCACGATACGGCAGTCCCTGCGTAGCAAGATTAATAATGGCGGGATTCTGGTCGCGACAGATATAGAGCTTTGGTATGTGTGTTAACGGGGATAAAAGCTCAAGATTGATAACCGCGGGATCTGGACTCGACAGATGTAGAGCTTTGGTTTATGTGTTAAACGGGGGAAAGTCGCAGAAAGGAGGAAAGCGACTGAGTACATTAACTTTTTTTTTGTTGAAAAGGTAATTTCTTAGGACTGGCATGTTGAAGACGGTTATTCTGCATTACTCATCTTTTACTCAAGAATCTTGTACTAGATGTATGTGTATTGGTGTCATGTTTATAGTTTTTCTTGTATAGCTTACTTGTCAGTTCATCTGGAGTTTTCTTCTCGCCCCTCCTTCTCCTCCTTCTCCTTCTTCTTCCTCTTCTTCTTCTTTAAAACAGTCAATTCAGAATATTTAAAAAATAAAATACTCTTGAGCTCAGAGAATATTTATACATGCATGTCTACATGAACATGTGTATGGATGCATACATGCTCGTAACAGAGATATATGTTATTATTCCAAAAGAACGAAGATCTATAGCATGAGCTGAATACATTATGAATATCAGTCTGCGAAACTTTGATTCATGACAGCTTTCATTTTTGTTGGTAACTGAAATAAAAAGTTAAAAAATTTATCTTTGAATCTTCTTGCACAGTTTCAAATCACCTTTTCCACAAAACTCAACAATACGAGCAGCGTTTTTTTTCACAAAAACTTATTTTACGAAAAAATGTGTCGAAACGACCTCAGCAGGAAGAGCTCAGCCGGTCGCAGAAGAAATATTAATGACCTTTTCCACAGCATTTATTATTTTTAAAATTTGGAATATTGTGTGTTAATAGAAAGCGTTTACAAGGACTTGTGTAACATTAGACGATGTTCGTGCTAGAAATCACGTCCACCCAACGACGAGGGCGACACAGAGACAGTTGAACTGTTCGTTCATTTACCCTCACTCAAACGAGAGCAGTTAGACGAGGAGAAAATTATTGCTTGAAGAACAGTGTGGAGAGTAGGTGAGGGGAACCTGTTAATAGTACATGGTGGACACAAGTCCTGATAACTGTCTAAACACTTTTACCAGCGATTAAGAACATATTAATGCAAGTAAATTAAAAACAGAAGAGATAAAATTACGGAAGAGATAAAATTATTGTAATTTTATATAAAAATAAAACAATGATGATCACATACGAATAATGTATTTACAACTGTTTAAAAATGATAGTGTGGGAGCAAGAGCAAAGAATGTAATATTGCAATTGTCGCAGAAGCAAGAACATAAAAGCTGATGTAGCAACTCTCCCAACACAGCAACATCAACAGCAACAGGATTAGGAATAGCCAAAGGAGAGATACCCTAGTATGCGATATTCTTAAACATTACTGATAGTTTTTATTTAAAAAAAAATTACTCCATACAAATTTCACTAAACTCGTTATGTCTGACAACAAATTCTGATGCAACAAATACTAAAAGGATCCTTCACACTTCAAACTGTCGGCATCTTTGCCAGGAGAGCGACCTAATGCCCTTGAGCTTGTCAGAGAGACAGATGTTTGTTATCAGGAAGTGGTCGATTCCTGCGTAGGATGGACGTGTCTTCAACCGACAGAAGAAGAACAGAAATGCCTTTGCTTGGAGGAAAGGCGACCTCGCGTTGACATCAAAAGTAAAAAAGTCAAAAATTAAAATGTAGGATTTTGTTAGAGAAAGAGAAAGTGAGGTAAAGGAGAAATAAGGGAGAAGGAAGAATAAATCACTGTTATTTCAAGTGTATGTTTGTGTTTATATGAATATATGTGTGTATTGCTTGCTCATGTATGGATATACTTTCTTGTTAAGCACCAAGCAAATTTCAGTATGTACTCATATCTACTTGTATGTAAAATTATTTTTGTTGTCATTCTTTTCTTCTCATCTGTGTATGAATGTATAGGCGAGTTAATGGCAGCTGAAGCTAGGCAGGGAACTGGAAGACCTTAGCGTGCCTGATGTCATCAACCACTCCTATCCTCCATCGCCAGAGCATCTACACCGTCCAGCCAGTTCGATCTCGGTCACTGACACCTCCATGAGTGCTTGTGTACGGATGAGTTGATATGTGTGGACGTGCATGAGTACGTGTGTGTGTACATTTTTAATGCATGCATGCGTTTGCATATATTGTGTTGATGTATGAACATGGATGCTGCTAGTGTGAGCGCGTGGTCACCCACTTGCGCCATTGTTTATTCTCTACCTGACAAACACATTAGCGAGAAGGATAATTGGGGAGGGATGGAGAAAAATAGAATGAGATAGATGAATAGCTAGATAAATGGATTTAGAAAAAAAGGAATGACAGTGACATTTCTTTACGAACGTGAACGATAGCATCCTCAAACAATGTACTTTTAGAGACAACCCCCACCACCCACCCCGAACCCTCCCTCACACAGGAGCACAGAAAATAGACAGAGAGAATATTGAGAAAAGAAGTGACAGGCAGACAGATACGAAGACAGAAAAACGGAAACATAACTGACAGAGAGCTTTAATCAGGCGTTTGAAGTCTCAAGTGCTTTTTGTAGGCTCAGGTAGTAAACATAAAGTAAGAACGTGTTACTTCAGTTTATAATCAGAGATTTTGTTGATATCCAAAGCCTATAACCTTTTTAACCGATTTCGCCCCCTAACAGAGACGAAAATAGTTGAAATGATTCATGGGTGCTTCTTCGGATTCAAAAGGACAGTTAAATACATTACAAGATCCCTTTTCTTGCGCTCCTATTTCGGTGAAGTCTTCTCAGCTCGCTCGCATTTTATATTCTTGTTAATCACCTTATTACTGCCGCACGTTTGCGAAGGTTTTTAAGGATATGATTATTTATATATTTTCAGCCTCTTTATTATTTACATTTCCTTTACACTGGCCCTTAATTTTGTTCGGTTTTTTTCATTCAGGACCAGAAGTGCGAATAAGAGTGGTTCTCCTTTTTGACCGTGTTCCTAATTTTGTTCTCTCTTTTGTTTTACTCTTTTTTTTTTTTTTACTCATAAAGCATAATGTCTCTTTCTGATTTTTCTGGGTGTAATAACGGTTCGTATTCAGTAAGCCAAAGACAGTGCCTGGGGTCGACGACCTAAACGTACGGATTGAAAAAAAGGATCAGTCACGATTTTCTGCATCGAAAAAGAATCGTAAAATTTAAACTTAACAATTTGCCATTGTTAACAATTTTTCAGGAAGTTATATTACCAAAGCAGTGTAAAATTTTCTTACATGTCATTGACTTAAATATAAAAGGTTGGTTAATGATTGTCGCTCGAAAGGGGGATGCATGGGAACTATACAACGTTAAGGACAAGTAAAAGTTAAATGCTGAACATCTTTGTATCCCTTAACTCTCTAGAAAATGATATAATAATCACAAGGTGTAGACAGCCAACTGACATACTTTTAAAATAAAAATTTTAAAACCAAAGTTTTGCTAATAGGAGGTCACCAATCTCAGGTCTTCTTTTCTCTAGAAAATTTTCTTTAGAAAAACTTTAAAACAAACTTCTGCGCATAGCGGGTCATTAACATCAGTTATCCATTCCTCTTGAAGAATTATTTTGAGCAAGATGCATGTTCGTGGAACATAAATTAATGATTCGCTTGCCCACAGACACTTTTAGAATCTCAAAAATCTTCAAATATAAGAAGAAAATATTAAGGAGATTTTTTGAAATGCCTGAAAACATTCAAAATATAACTAAAACCTGAATACAACCCACATTTTCGTTTGACCTAGTGCGTCAGAGCCTTTTTTCATAACAGTTATACAAAAACAATGCCAAACTTGGTGAACATTCGTGCATGTTTCAGATGTTTGATTAGTTAAGGACATTTACAGTCACTGTTTCTAATTTTGTGTCCGTCTGTAATTTCTTTCTAGCTAAATATCTGTCCCAGATTTTAAGTCTTTTCTTTACCTAACAAAATGTTAAAATTAATATGAAAGCAACCAATAGTGTTGTTTTATATACACCAATCATTTAGTAAGTTATTTAAGAACAAAAGCTTAACGACATGAGGTCAGATAACAAAAGCTTTAGCTTTAACTGCAGTAAGGGTTGAGTATCTGATCAAAGCTGCTTGACAAAATTGTAAACTACTGTAAACATAATGAAATCATAAACAAGGCATGCTGAAATGGACTTCTAGATACATGAACAAAAACGTTTAATCATAAACATGCGTACACTACACATAAAAGCAATGCATGAAAATATCTTACACGTGCACTTCTACCTACCCAATCACACAAAAGAGTCGCACTCACCATCACACCTGACACGCACATTCGCAAACACCATTACACCCTTCCTCCCCAAAAAAAAAAATCATTGTCAAAGTCACTTGCAAGAAAAAATTAGTGAGGGTAGAATAAATAAGTTATTTTGAGCGCCTTCTATTCTATTTCTCCATATCACCTGCTACATATGCTCCCACCGCTGTTGTCATTTAAATATCTTTAAGGTCACTGTTCAGACAAAAAAATATATATATATATAGTAGAATATGTTTTCAGCGCCTTCTGTTCCATTTCTTGGTCACCCTTCATGTGCTGCCACCGTGTTGTTTCTGGCACTGTATGGTTTATCTCTTTACAACCTTCACCTGAATATTAATATTTACCTGACTTCGTTATTTCAACGGCTTCGTTGGCTTGTTATTGATGAACAGGAAGGTATGGTGGGTGCAACTTTTTAATGATTAGGTAAAGCTCACTGCAGTATTCTATTTCTTCAATTAAAAAGAATACCCATTTTGCTCTTCTCACTCACACACATACATATATAACCTTGCTTAGAACAAAGTCAGTAACCTAGACACGAATGCAACATGTTTATCAAATTTTTAGAAAGGCTTCCAGTATTTTGCCCGTACCAGAACTCAGCTCAGGTAAAAGCTATGCAGTACCTGCAATGCAGAGGTAACAAGAACTTGAAATCATTTGTCCTCTTTGCAGTCCAGTTGCTCAGCTACAGATGAATTATTATTGTCAGTTGTGTGTGTGCGTGGATGATGATTTAGATGAATAAAAGAGATGGTCGAGATACAAGATTGCATACTTATAAGTTCTCCGTTATGCACAACCGTATCTTTAGTTTGTAATTAGTTTTGTCTTTTATGTAAATGAGCACACTTCCCGAGTATAATCCTACTGAGATTAATAAAGGCAATCATGCGAGACAGTGAAGTAGCCTACAAGCTTATAAAACAACTCCAATGTCAAGTTTAAAAATGTAAGAACAAGTAAAAAGCAGGGATAGATAAAATAATGGGAGGAACGAAAAATAAATATGGAAAAATACGGCTTCATCACTTTATTACATCACTTTCACGGAAACTTACAATTTCAAACAACAAAATAAAATTATTGCAGAAAAATGTTCCATAATGCATTTTAAAAAGAAAATAGTTTTTAATATTCCACACCGAACTATTTATCATCTGAAATCATGCTCTACAATACTTACTTGACAACAAATTTAGTAAATCAGTAAAGATGTATTGCATCATATTATTGCCAGAACTTTTTTTGCAGGTTTCCTCAGCATTGTATTGACAATTTATCACGAGGTCAAGGTATGTTTGGAGGTATTTTTACTCCATCCTTCTGTCTTTTGTTTGTGGTAGTCCATGGGCATGTTGAAACTTGAAGCATTACTGTGCTTACAGCATCCGCTGCACCTTGTCGGTGATCCTTCCGAAACTAATCGCGATGACCTCGCCAGGGAGCTGGCACGCTCCTTGCACGTGTGAGCGGCGTGGCTGGACCACGGGTGCGCATGCCGTGTGCACGAGGCCAGAGGTCAAGAAGTCGAAAATCAGAGAGAAAGATACGTTCAAGTGATCGATCTTAGTCCTGCGGCCGCAGACTTTGCACCAGCCTTGAATCAGTTCGATTCTATTTAGAGGACCGTTCGCGAACGCCGCTCTTCCAAAGTAGGGCTTCTGTGTTCGTAAGCGGAAGGTCTTTGTTTTCTCTCTTACCACTCCCTTGACAGAGAGAGAGAGAGGTTAACAATTTATGATGTTCGAAGAGTAGTTTTGAACAAAGAAATGAAAGAAGAACAAAAAAAAAAAAAACAAAAAAAAAACAAAAAAAAAAAAAAAAAACAAAAACAAAAACAAACAAAAAAAAAAAAAAAAAAAAAAAAACAAAAAAAAAACAAAAAAAAAACAAAAAAAAACAACACTATAGGAAAGAAATGATTCAGCGTTAAATGATTTAATTAATTAAAAGTGTTTGGATGTCTAAGTGAAGTAAATCAATGTTTACGCCGTAGGATTATCACAAAGAAATCATTTATTTTACCTGCAAAACTATTTTTTGCTTTGTTTGAACAATTGTTTCCGTTATCTCACGTTTATCGTTTCTCCGCCACTGTGCATAATTATTCTTTAAAACAGAGTGCTAGACTTTGTTAGCATTTGGAAACGTGGGATAATATCTACAAAACAAGGTGAAGTGAGCTTCACTCTTAAAGGCCAGCAGAGCTTTATTACAGTTCGAATTTCTCGCGGCTTCACCGTTGTAATGAAATTACCTCTAAATAGAAGCTATTGACCTTTCACTTGAAATGTATACGTTTCGATATTTTTTTGTGCTTGCGATTTATTTTCATTACCAACATAAAAAAACTTTCTATTTCTAGGCAAGACATTGACCTAACCTGTTAGTACACGTCGCGTTCGATATATATTTACATACTGGGACTGGTTTGGTCCTTGCTGATATTTATTGACATAAAATGCAAATTTTCCTCGAGGGGGGGGGGGAAATCTGGATCTGTCATCATCTGTCGTCGAAACTGGTAGTAAAAAAAAATTTTTAAAAGAAGGCTTTTTGCTTTAAAGTAATAAAATGTGTTTATAATTAAAATATTTACCTTTTCAAACATGCTTCACTGGCTCCTCAAATCTGAGTTTCGAAATCAATAAAGGCTTCATAACTTGTGATTCAGTTTCGATTTGTCGATGAATACATCAATAGTTATTTTCTCTGGCAAATAGGGTGTGTTGTGGACATTCTCCGGAGTAGAAGCAAAGACAAATTATTACATGAAACAATAACAGGTTATCAGGTAAGAGCTTGAGAGGCTTCCATCGGTGATTTGTGTGACACTGTTGTATGCAACATATGCTCTCCCGCTCAACCTCCCCTTTCCCCCCTCAAAAAAAAAAAAAAAAAAAAAAAAATTAAGCACACACATTTTGAACTATCATTAAAAACAAACTCGTTCGGGAAACAACTGAAAAAGAAACAATGGAATGATCGAGGGAAGGAAGGAAGACAGGAATAAAGAAGCAAAAGAGAACAAAAGAAAGGCTTAAAAATGGAAAGAAGCAAGGAAAAAGAAGAAGAAATGAAGAACGACAGAAGGAAAGAGACCTTTTGTAAGCTCTTCCAGCGCTTGTCTTCAACAAACGAAAAACACTTAGAAGCTTGTCCTACCCGACATCTCACCGACGATACAAGACAGCCGTCGCTACCCTGGCCAGGTCGATATTCGATCAAAGATGAAATAGTACCCGGCTGTGGCTGAAACTGCCCGTAAAACCACAGAGTGCTTAGAGAGACTGGGTCAAAGATAATAGTGCATCTGATACTGAGGGTCGAGGTATGTCATCATGCGGAGGACGTGAGGAGGCAAGTGTTTTAACTGATCATGGAACATGTGCACGGAGTTTGGTTAATTTAATTTTAAAAATTATGAGTTGAGGATGTAAACATGTACCACGGCGCTCGCGAATGACAGGTCTTGGTGTCCCACTGGCAAAGACAACTGATGTCAACATAGGCTTTCAAAGGGTCATTTTTTGTAACAGAGTGGTTAATAGAAATTAGAATTAATGAACTAGAAATTAGGAACTGGAAGACCTCTTTATTTCATAACTTTAATTATCTTAGTCAAAGACTGACAGAAATGGGTATAGGCATGTTTCTTAAGGAGGAGATATTTTGTTAGGAATAAAATCACATACATGAAGTAATGATATATATACACATGAGTGAATATTGTGTGAATGTGAGTTTTAAGCGTACGTAGCGCGTGAATGTATTAACCGTGAGTGTGAGTAGTTGGTGAATTTAAGTATTAATCATGAGTGTGAATAATGTGATTATTCCTGAATTATCTTTGTATTTTGTGGTGTATGTGCGTAGTCATGTGTACACCCTGCTTGCAGCCGCGCAACATCAACGGCGATTGCATCAGACGTCGCTGGTGTCCTCACCAAATGAAAGATGGCGCTGTCTACCTCGCCCGCCAGAGGAAATCCAGTCACATCTCATCCTTTCTCGCCAACACGTACTCGCATCTCAGTGCGTGACATCATTTAATCGGTCATCTACGATGCTCTATTCTCATATCACGTCTCACCCTCACCGATCGGCCAAGTTCGTGCACGAGACATACACCCCCACGACAACAACACCGATAATAATAATAATAATGAAAAATATTTTAAAAACTACATATACTGTATTTTTCTTTAAATGCTTTTACAGGTTCTTTATTTCGTCTTGTATTGCCTTTCAAAATTTTTTTTTTAAAGAGGTGATTAAATAAAGCCCACAGACAGCGATCATCGTCGTCATTGTTATTATTACATCTTTTCAGTGTAAGCAAAGCACTTTCCCGAGGCAGGCTGCAGGTGACCGCAGCTCACGCAGCATCCTGTGAAGCGCGCGTCTGCTCGCGAGTTCGTTCTCTGTGCGCGTCAGTCGCAGGAAGATTTGTTTGCGTTTTCCGGTTCGTGATCGCCGTCTGGCGGCAAGGGCTATATTAGGATCCTGAATAACTGGAGATTGAATTTAGCCGCCACCTACAGTAAGGTCAACTGCCGATCTCCTGCAACAAGAAACAGGAAAATGACTGAAGATCGAAATGCAATCTTTTGCCATCCGAAAAAGCTGGTTACCACCGCTGTAAATCTTGGAAGAAAAGATCTTAAAATGTTAGGAAAATGATATGAAGAATGTTCTTTTAAAATTAAAAAAAAACAACAATAAAATGGAAAGTAAACTCTTTGTAGGGTAAAAACATTTAAAAATAAACAAGCTTGGACACTCTTCTTAAGTGAGATAATTACCGGATGTACAAATTAAGTAAACTTTGGTGGATCACTGGAAGGGCTCACGGGAAGAGAAGCATCCGGCTCAAGGCAGGAGAATATAATTCACTGATCACGATTGTTTCCTTTAAAGGCTGAACCTGGTCCTTGCGCGATGACAGTTCCATAATAAGAAAGGTGACAAATTTGAACACCTGGGAATAGAAGAAATATTTCTGTACGTGGCAAAAAGAATTGGTTTTGACCGAGATTTGATTCAAAATATAAAAAAAAAAAAAAGAATGCGGTAAATAAATTCACGACACAAGTAACATATTAAATCAATGTCATCAGGGAAGGCATGGAAATGTAACTACGGTCATCAATGCTTTTTGTCATGTAAGGTGATATTTGCATCAGACTACGATTTTAGGAGTATTTATGATATGGTGTGTTAGTCTTCTAGCTCGAGAATCAACACCAGCTAATTTGACTTTTCACAGTCCAAACGGAATGTATGTGATCTGAAGATCCCACAATAATAATAATAATAATAATAATAATAATAATAATAATAAAAAACAACGATCATTATTTTTGTGATTACTAGTTCTAGCATTATTGTGATTATTATTTAAAAAAATAAATAAAAAAAACATTCACGTTGTTTCAAAACTCCCGGTCACGGTGTGAGAGTTGCTATGACCTTTGCCCGGGCATAGCGGATTGGCAACTCTTGTCACCTTTGAGGTGACGCATCGTCGCTAACCCTAGTCCGAACAGATTTCCCGATGAAACTATTTCCGGTTTTTGAAAATGTTAACTTCCAGTCGACACGCGCGAACTTGACCTTTTCCGCGTGTGACGTCTTCACGTGAGGGCGACAACAGCACGCGACTGTTTTAACTGATGGAGATTTGATGCAGCTTGAAAATGGAAAAATCTTTAGAACATTGCGACACAGCTACTATAAAAGAAAAAGTACTGTCAAGATCTAAAAAAAAATTGTTATATGTCACAGGTAATTATCTTTTGTTTGAAATTTGAGATATTGCAACCATGACACTTTTCCCAATATTTTAACGAAGAAAAGTTGATAGCCGAGTGGTTAGGGCACTGGCATCTTAGCCCATATTTCTTCTAGCTGACCCAGATGAATAAGTACTTTGACACTTATTAGGTCGACCAGAAAAAGTCACCAAAGGAAGAGGAGATCGACACCTGGCAAGAAAAGTGTGACCTTTCAATATATTTCAGTTCGGATTAGTCTGTAGACGGCAAGGATCTTGAACCTGAGAGCAAATGAGACGGTTTTCCCAGCTGCGCTTGACACAGTACATTATTCAAAGAAATGTTCTAAAAATTTTCCTAACAAGCTAGACCCATGCTGTCATTAATGAATACTCTCAAACCTAGGAGTGCCTTTAGACATATTCGCCGCCCACAGACTCATTAAAAAGAAGTCAAGTTCAAAATTAAGCTCGGGGAAACAAGACAAGCATGTTGTAATAAAATAAAACAAAAACCGAATAATACATAAAAAAGTGGTTGAAAAGACTTCGAGTTTAAGTTGGACTTTCTTTTTTTACTGAGCCAACCCTTTGTTTTGCTTCCAAGGGGTAAACATAAATAACACGTCGTCAACAATATTTAAAATAACATTACATTTCTCACACTAGCATTTCTTTATGTTTACAACAATGTACTCATTTCATTTCTGCTTTTTAATACTTGATACAAGCGAAAAAGAGAGAGAAAGATGAAATAAGAAAAAGGAGAAAAGAGATTTGATGACAGCAGCATTAAAGTAATCAATCAAAGGAACCCGAAGTAATCTCGTGGAGTTTAAAAGTCAACAGATCGTCCTACGTTCGTGTTGCTGGCTGATGAATTGGTTTTAGAGATTGCTCTCTGAGAAACAAATTTTCCGGTCAGGTCAGAGTAACATAATCCTCCGGCTTCTTGAGGGAGAGAAAGGATAGTCTAACATGGCATTTCCTTGACATTACTGAAAAAAGTCTACGGCGACAAGTAAAGTAACAACAATATGTTCTATTCCATTGGTCACGTACGGTTCACCTAAAGGATGTATTCTGTTATATATGAATTTGATTACTTAAAGAATATATTAAAGATAATCATACATTGTAAATAAAAAATCAGCAAACTGTCAATAATTTAAAGCAACAATAGTGAGGAAAAAAAAACAAACAAACAAACAAACAAACAAACAAACAAACCAAACAAACAAACCAAACCAAACCAAACCAAACCAAACAAACCAAACCAAAACAAACAAAACTATACTACATAGCTGGTAACAATGGCAGTCAGGATAGCATTAATACATACTTTGAACAGTAATGCGTTGAAGGTAACATAAATCTCTATTTAAGACGAGAACAAAGAGAAGCTACTGAAAATTTCACTCAACTCATACACGTAGGTATGGGTGCACATTAACATCAAGACTGACTTTTCTCGTACAACTAATGAGACATTCATACAATGAACCACATTCAGACTAATCTACTCAAAGGAAAACAACACGAAGAAAATAAAAACGAGTCTAATTTTAGAGGAGACACGCAATTCTAAGCCTCAAAAACAAGTCCTCGTTGTCTTTTGTACGAACATGCGCACCAATCTTTGGATGTTTTGACAGTCTTTCATAAGCCCAACAGATCCCAAACGGCTTTTCTGGTATGTACCCCGAAATATCGTCACCTTGAGAAAAGTGAGCAAGGCAGGAGCTGTTAAGAAATATTTTCAGCCAAAAGAAGCTCTCCATGGATATTGGCGTGGTACACAATCTTCGGCCTCCCGCGGAGTAAACAAGCTGTTTCTACATTCCAAAGGTCATTAAGAGCATGAATGATGAACGTGTCATCCGGTTTCACCTGCTGTTCGGGAATTTCTCTGCACCCCATTCTCCAAAACTTATTTTTTCCCCACTGATTTAATTGCTGCTGCTCGAGAAACCTATTCTACAATGCCGACAACATGGTGGTCGGAGATGTTCAGCACTGGTTTACATTTAAAGGATAAGTCAAGTGAAGTGGTAAATTGTATTTAAATTTTAGAACTGAAGTTCTGTATCCTTTGCTTTCAAAACTCAGGGTTTCGGCAGAACGGCATGATTACAATCGAGTGAAAAACAAATATGTGATTCGAATCCCGGAGGCTGCCAAGTTTAGTGACATTGCTAGTTTGTGACTGTCACACAGTTTGACAATCTTCTCTACTTCCTTAAGTTCTTACTTGCTGTATTCGTTTGAAATTGTATGACACGATTCCCAGATCCAACATGCAAGCCAATGCTAGCCTTTCCAATAAAAGTACAACGCGGCCGTCCGTTAAAATAACGGGAAGACGCCATTCGACAACAAAGCATGGCGGCCTTCTATTTCTAGACGCATTTGCAAGCCAACAATTGTTTTACAACCAGAAATTTTGAGCCGAAACAATTTGAAAAAAATATCTATCACTTGCCCAGCTTACCCTTACTTGCGTTTTCCTTTAATGGTGTTTTCTGAATAAATATTTACACAGTTCGACATTTTGTCCTGTCGTGCTTTTCAAACTGCGTTAAGGAGCTTGAAATCATATTTCAGACACCATGAACAAAATCATAATCAACTGTATAGCTAACCAGAAAAAGACAGGTGTTTGAGAATTGTGTACATTATTTAAACGCGACATGAGTAATGTATTCTTAAAAATGTATACATTGTTGATCCTTTAGTAAACGGAAGAGCTGAGATGATATATCAGGAATATTTTGTTTGGACAAAATTTTACTTTTCAAGAGCAATCCTAAGACATGAAGCAAAACTACCAGTTCTCTACGGCAGAAATATAATCTTTTGGCTCTGGAAAACATAGCACCAGATGGATATCAGCTAATCTACTTTTTTACAACTTTGTGTAACTAAGTATTTGATTTCACTGTAGAGAAATGCAAAGTTTGTAAAAAAAGGTTTCAAGTAAACATATTACTATTGAGTAACATTTAAAAAAATAGGCTTATAAGGTTTCATCTCATTTTCAGTCAACTAGTGGAGTATTTCTCAATTTCTAGTTCTGCCGTACTACGAAACTAATCGAATTTTCTTCTGTCAAACAAAGTTTAGAAAACCTTTATGACTCATCATATTAATTCAAGAAAATTACCTCGCACTCGTAATCGAAAGTAATATATGTTCATGTGTTTGTCCTCGCTGGCTTCCACAGCAAAACAAAACAATCAGTTTAAATTCATTCGTTGACTTACATAGGAAACTGATGCTTTTCAGGATTTAGTGTCCTACATTTGCAGTCACAACAGAATCGTAAATTGTACACAGAGACACATGATCCCCCTAAGGTCTCCATCTCTTCTCCTGTCTCTAGAGCTCTCACACATACAATTACATATTACATGAACTAAAGATGCTTCAAGAGTTTTGAAAAACCGCAGTGTTCTAAAGAATACGAGTTCAAACTCTTCTGATTTGAAAATACTTGATTTTTTTATAAAAAAAATAATGACTATTCTCCATCTGCAATAGCACTTTACAAGAAAAATTTACGAATCGAGTGAGTCAGGTGACTTGGCGATGACGTCTGAACAAAAGTGCTTCTGAAATCGGTCAAACTGAATTCCAGCTGAGAATTACACCAGGATTCTTGTTTAGATAATCGCTTATCTCCTGATTTAGAGAGGAAAGCTGCTCTCTTGTGAATATGGAAAAAAGTGACAAATAGGTTCATCGTTTGCACTGTAGGGAAATCATTGTGAGTTTAAAGTACAGCCTGGATGGACACTTGGAGTGTGTGAAGAACGGGTTAGGTCAATGGACGGAGAATGTCTGCTCCTGCGCTTCTGGCCGAAGGCTGGCATGATTTCCTTTCTGTCTGCGAGTGTTGCAGGTGTTCTGTGGAAGACGAGGTGAGCCAGGCTTCTGCAAGGAGAGGAATAAGAAGCAGCCACCACACACTTCGTCTTTTTTTCCCCTTCAAAGTTACAGCAGCACAGAATAGTCTACTGTTTGTAAAGATGGCAATCATCTCAGATGATGATGATAATGATGATGGTGGGATGATGATGATGATGATGATGATGGTTCCTTCTACATTTCATCCCCATCGTTATCATCGCCATCGTCTTTGTCAACATATTCTTTTGTTTGTGACGCTGTACCCATTTTTTTACGAAGAAAAAATCCATCGCCGTATTCGTCGGCAAGTCAGCCTTCATAAGCATTTTCTTGTGAGTCTGTCATAAAAGTGTCTTAAAAACAAAAGAAAAATCAAACACAAAAATGGCATCGCGTCAAATAAACAACATCCTAGGCTGACCCGCCAAGCTGTGTCCTTACAACACCAATCCCTTGTGGCATGAACACCATGCGCACATCAGGCACAAACGTCCATCCCTGTGACGTCACTTGATGTCTTACATAAGTGCTGACAGTTACAGCTGACCGTTTTTCTCTCGCTTACGCAAGCTGATAAAAAATGAAGAGGCAGTAGTAAACTACAGGTGGACTGCCGGCACTGAAATGCTTACCAGAGATGAGACTGCTTTGCGCAACTCCGTGTTTTTCTGTGCCAACACAAAGACACCATCATTAACTCAACGGCTATCTTCTGAAGTTCACGTGCTCTGCCTCACCAAGCCAGGTTACGTGCACTAACGCATTTCATCGACGTGACAGGTGTAATTTCGAAACAGATCACATGTAAATGAAACCTTGGCCATCAACAGTGTGCTCCAGAGCATGACAGTCCAGGTTCCAGAGGCTTCAGTCCACTGGCGGATTGAATTACAGCTGTTCGATAAAATTATTGTCTGGGAAGATTGAACTGGTAAGGACGCTAAGGTTGCGATTGCCCAAGTATTAAAACTTATCGTGGTCGGATGGCCAAGGAAGTCGACATTAGAACAGACATGACTATCGCTACCTATTTTCGTAGAGGCTGCAGGTTTGGACGCTTGAAATCCACTGTTTTAATTTTTTTGTAAACAAAATACAATGATTCATGGAAAGCGTGAGGTAATTCTCACTGGTAGAAAGGCTTGACCAATTACGGAAGACAACTCAAAAAATTGTAATAGTGCGGTTTAGCACTGGTTAACGAAGGACTGAAACACTTTTCTCTGTGGCCAGTCATCATCCCAAAAACACGAAGACGATGTCAATAGTCTAGGATTCTAAAGGTTTTGAAGTTTAACTATTTAGCATGAGTGTTTCTGACTGTGTGCTCTTGACAATATTATGAGATCAGATTTCCGACAACAGATTGAAAACTATCAACACATAAGTTGAGAAAATGTCGAAACATGTTTGCTACAAAAGGCTGCTCATTGCTACGGAACATGGATAGTTTGAGAGATACTGTTACTGGTAAGTAAGGTTAGGCAGGTCTGCAAATTAAATAGAACCGTCCTTAACTCACCGATAATTGTTATCCTAAATTGTAATTTATAGTATGATTCTTTTTTAAATCCTTCACCTCATCCAGTTTATCTTTTCCTTCCAGCGGACAAACACTGTTATTTTTAAAAGGTGAAACATTCAAATCCGACAGCGGCTTCCTTTCTTGTCAAAAGCGCTTAACAGGTTTCGCTGGAAAGATTTGTACAGAAAGAAAACTTGGGTCAGTGACCTAACCTATTAAAGTTCAGTTTTAAAAGAACATTGGGCCGTCGTCCTACTGCGCATATGAGAAGTCGCGTGCTGCTCTCATTCCTTCGTAAAAAAATTCGTGCGCAAAATTGAGAGAAGAGAAATATGAGACCGGAAAAATTCTACATCCTTTTCAGCCACAAACATCCACAGTTAACTGTCTTTGCCGAGACCAGTTTCGAGCATTTGTGCAGGTTCTCCTGTTTGTACACATAATAAACATTCCTGTCTTCCTACCTGCAGGAACCGTTCACCACAATGACCTCTGACCCTGCAATAGTCAGACACTGTAGCAGTGGTTGTGCAATGGCTGTGCTGTCAGCGTCATTGTGGTGTGTATACTATCAGCTGGAAGAGTGTAGGAAGAGAGCAAGAATTTAATCAGTTCCACAAAAAAAGTTTTCAGACATATGGAGTGGCCACGTGCTTCCGCTGTGACCCAGTCAACTTTTGATCTTCTTGAAGCACCTGTGACCACGTCTTACTCATCGCTAGAAATACAACCTACAAAAAGAAAACACACCAAGTATAAAATTGTGCAACACACGCAGTTGATTTTTATTTTTACTTGTCGAGAACTTTTATACTTACACTAAGCCCATCGCACGTTGCTGATGAACAATATTTTTTTCCCAACGGTGTAACAGATGAGTTCCAGCAAAACCTATGAAAGGATTTGGGGAAGCGGGGTGCTGAGTGGGCTTTCTTTTACCATAAGCCTCAGATGAAAGATTTGAATCATCTTCCTTTGTAGTTTAAAGTTCTTTGAAGAAATATATGTCTTCTTTCAACCATTTGCTACCTGGTGGATTTAGTTTAATCCTAGGCTTAAAGCGAATGTTGCATAAAGTCTGTAAAATTCAGGTTTTTGTTACCGAAGGTTATTTTGACATTCTAGTCATTTTATAAATAACTGAAAGACAGAGAGACGGAGGCAGGTTAATTGGATTCTTTATAAGACAGAAGGTACAGACTGAAACAGTGTGTGAGGGGGGATGGGTAAGTTCACTAGTGGCATGAAACAGAACACTTCAAAAGAAGGGAAGAGAAGAGATCTTACTATAGTCTGGATGACTTTTATTGACAAATCTTGTCTTTTTTTACCTTTCATTTGACTCTTTATATCTCTCTCTGCTGAAAGTTCTTCCGACGTATTCTGTATCAATCGTGTTCTTTGTGAAAACACCTGAGCTAATGTTACTTTTAACTCTTTTTTCTTCAACGTCTATTTCGGAAACGATTTTCCCCATCTCTTGTTCTTTCTGTCTATTTGTCTGTCTGTTGCTCTTTTTTCTATCAATTTATCTTTCTACGTAATACTTTACCATCTTTATCTTCAAAAATGATATTGTCTCTATTTTTCATATATATATATATAAATGTCACGTGTGTGTGCGTGCGTTCATGGGTGTGAGTGCGTGCATGAGGTTGGGAACCCTTGCCTCTGTATTTGTGCATCGTTTCATGGTCTTATATATTTCTCTGTCCTTGCTGGCTGAGATTTGATATTCTGTTTGAAGCCCTTCGGTGTTCTCCCCTGAAGCCAGAAGTCAATTTGAGAATTATTTAGGATGTGCATTGCTGACGTCATATATACATTTGCACACATTGACCCTCGAAAGAAGCCTCGTTTGATGACAAGTGTGTCGTCAGACAAAAGCTAGAAATTCGCGATAACTAAGGGAATAAAAGAAAGAGAAATCTTTTACTAATGAAAAAAAGAACTGTTGACAGCAATCAAGATTATAGGAAATGCGCACTTCTAACTTTAAGAATAAATCATCTGTAAAGATTAGGTGTAAAAGTGCTTTAATACATCTTCACACGCACAAAATAGACTTACATATTCACAAACACACACACAGCAAGATATTTCCATATTGTTATTTTCTTTTGATGCGATTGTTTATGCAAATTTATATTAGTTCCATTGTAATATTTTATCCTTAAAATTGTATGAGCTGTGCTCACTTACCGCGATGGCCTAAGCAATAAATTTCGTCGATTCCTTTGTTCGTTCTCTATTGATAGTTTCGTGACATTTCGCTCTTCACAGATCCTTGACTGTGGACACGAACCGTCTAGTCCCTGGAGCTGTAACGGTTTTAATGAAACGCCTCCACGCTCTCTTTGTTTCCTGTTGCTATAGAGAAGCAGACTAGATGATGCATGAGGAGGTCGTCCTTCAGCAATATCAAATGTTCGGAGATTTGAACACTACAACCATGGCGGTGCTTTAACATAACTCAAAGACAAAAAACACAGTGTTTTTCTTGTTCTCAAGTCGGCTAACGCAGTCTTTGGACGCAGGAGACAAACCGCTGTTTTATGAGTCTGAAAACAGACCCGAATAAACCGGCACAAGATAGAAAATTTGAAAACAACCATGAACAGAGGAGGCTGAGCATATAATATGATGTACACGTGAATCCTGAACACGTGAATTTGTTTAACAGAGAATGGAACACTTAGGTTCATCTGTTGTACTGCCAGAGATGCTGCGTATTGATTGAAAGACTAGCAACAAACAAACAAACAAACAAACAAACAAACAAACAATCAATCAAACAAACAAACAAACAAACAAAGAAAGACATCTTGCAGCGAGCAGATTATAAAAATCTCTACTTCAGATGCTGATGGTGGAATAGCCATAATAAATAAAATAGCCAAATAAATAAAATAAAATAAATAAATAAAATAGCCAGAGGAATAGCCATAATATGATGCTTGGTATGGCGATCATTGCAGTATCAACTAACGGTAATGATAATTCATTCACAGCCCACTTAAGACCTTCCTTGCAGGGCAAATGTTGTCAAAAGAAATACATATATTGTCAGACATGTGTGTATATATTTTATAAAATTTTTTTTTTCATTACACAAGATGTCAATTTGTGTGTGCGTGTGTTTTTGTTTACGTTACTTGACTTTATATAAAGTAATCTGTCGTTATTTTTTTTGAGTGGCTCATAAGTGATTTTCTCGTTTAGCAACGCACTAAAAGTGACTTACGTTCATTGATAGCGTTCACACGTGTACCTGCGCAATAAACGCGTCCTGTGGCGCGTCACGTAACCTGTCACGCACCCACAAAAACAATAAATGCGCACAAGAATACGTCACGTTGGGCCACATCTCTCTGATACCCATTTTTCTACTCCTTACCCCTTCCTCCCTGCACAAAGTTCACTTCTGAGGGTCTCGTGCACAAGCAGAGACAACACTTGTTTATTGTGTGAGTTATGTCGCTTGCCACCATTTATAGGGCAGGAAGCTTTGCTGTTTGCTGACCAGAATATGTTATTGGATACCTCAATGTAAATTAAGAGGAATAGTAACTATAAAATGGCAAAAATTTAAAAAATGCTTACTTGTCAACTGTTCAAAATAGCTGATTTTTTTCTTGCGGCATAGAAATATAGGGAATGAAGGATGGAGTGAGAGACAGAATGAGGTATGGAAAGATTGAGAGTATATGAGAGACGGAGAGTGTGAGAAAGGTGAAATAGAAAGGTAACGATAAACAGACTGGATACTGGATGTTAAAACAAACACAATAAACTGAAATAATTAATTTCATTTGAAAAAAAAAAGTTTCGAAATCAGAGACAGACAGATGGACAGACTGCACGAGGGAAAGGGGGCAGAAAGACTGAGAGGAGAAATGAATTACATAGACAGGAGTCATGTCAAGTGACAAAGAACAGCGCAGAAGGGAAGTCTGCTAAATGAGCTCTTGTCTATCCTCATTTTTAGCTTCCCGCCTCCCACAATGAACAGGCTGGGAGGAAAAGTCCAAATCTATTTAAGAAACCTCAGCCCAGGAAGTCTTGTTACGTGCTTGCAGAAAAAAATTCAGAGACCCCCTGGGGATAAATCGGGGGTAGTGCCCTACTGTGGTGCATGGAGGGAACTGGAAGACAGGAGGTAACATGGATCCAAAGAGACAGTTAAAAGCAAGACTGAAGTATGGCGACATAGATATCACAGTATGCTAATGTAAACGAATTAGTGAAGTATGATCAAGTCTCACTATTCATCACACTTCTTGCTATTCCTCCATACACTTAGTTCATGTCTGCCTTGGTCTCATCTGTTTGCTGGTATTGGCGTTTCTTGAATGATTGACAGTTGGTTTGTTTGTAGTCTTACCTACACTGAGAAATGTAATTTACAAGTTATCATAATTCGTATGTAAGATACATCAATAAAATGAAGCAAACAGTCTCTAACACACTTACAAGTGCATTCATCCTTGAATTTATAAGTGCTTTGATCAGACATATAGAGAGACGAGCAAACAGCAGGACAAAGAAGAGACCAATGGAATAGCCACGTAGACACAAAGGTTTGGGAAAGAAAAAGAAAAAAAATAAATTAAAATTTACACTCGTTTTTTCTATTACCTATCTTGAAACATTAATGTCCTGGTTCTCTGTTCTCCAATTTTGCGCTGACCTACTGTCATTTATTTCAGATTGTTCAGGCATGACCTAGAAAACTGTGCCACAGGGTTTAATGATGGGTTCATTTTTAACATGTTAGGATGCTTGTCAGATGTCCTTTGTCTTCACAGTGCTTCCAAAGGGTAGAATTTCAATCTGATGTTTTATGTCGTGAAATGTCAGGTTAAATATCTGTCTCGCGTGACGGTTAGTGGGTTAAATGTGGGCGAAATGTTACTGCAAAAAGAGGACTGATTTCTTTTATCTCCTCGTGAAACACTAGAAGATACTCATCTTTCTATACACCATAGATACACTAAGAATAGTCTGTTTTACTGTTTTGTCTGTCAGTAAGTCTGCCTGTCTGTCATTCAGTGTAAGTCTCTGAGTCCGGGTTCCACTGTAGACAGGCTATAAAGAACCTGACCAGGCAAGCAGTTCTGAAGCCATACGCAAACATTTCTTACATTTTCGAAACCTTACTGACAAAAAGTGTTAAAAATCTTTGTTTCGTGTCTGGAAAACGGAACAAACTGTCTCAAAATAATAAGGGGAGCATGACTGGAAATATGGGATATGCGTGTTAACACCCTCTGATAAATTGGGAAATAAAGAAGGCAAAAAAACAAACAAATGCATTGTTAAACCACTACCGACAATTAAAAACAGATTGGTTCTATAAACAAGATACAATGGAATAAACAGAACTAAATTTTTCCAAGTCTCTTGAAATACAGAAGAAAGCAAAATTCCGTAACTTTCTTTAAACAAAAAACAAATACTTCAAGCAACATTTCAGAAGGTTTTTCTTTTTGGTGTGAAAATGTTAGGGATTGAAAGATAATCACTTCATTACAAGAAAGCAGTTCTACAAAAAAACAAATCTACTAATGGTGTCTACAGCTTAGCTATCAGACTTTTTACCTTACTGTTAGTCTCTAGGTTGTCATGGAAACCCTATCCTTGCTCTTAATTTTTTTTTCACTTCATTTAGGGTGACACATAGCCAATGGTGTCAAATCATCGAATTATCTGATTCTTCTTTCTTTTTTATCTTCTTTTCTTTTTTCTTTTCTTTTTTTTTTTTGTCTTGATTAATTTGTGAGTCTTTTTGTAAATATGAATGTAGATATAGTGTACTGGCAGCAAATAAAATGTTTCTTACTTAACGATTTGGGAATGGAGAAAGGGAATTATCTACTTTCCTTACATATCATCCTAGAAAGTCGATGACCCTGTCAGACAACCGTATTTTGACAATTACCACTGACGTCTGCACTACGTCATAGCTCCTACATCTGACGTAAAGACTGCTTTAATCTCATGACACATTTTAGCCAGAAACCTGTCTATTGAGCCCATTATGACGTCATAGTTCTAGTGACTATATTGACCATTCCTTTAGTGCTGTCAGTAGCTATAGCTATTCTAGACACATCCATGATTACTTTAGGGCACTTGAGGTAAAAAAAATCATTTCGTATTTCTTCAAAACACAACAAAATGTGGTTTAGCTTCTGCTAAAAATTCTGCTTCAGAGAGATTGCGAAAATTTTCACTTTTTTTTTGGATGGTTTAGCAAAAGCTTCATCTTTTATTTTTGATTTTTCTTTTTCATAAGGCTCTGCTTTAAGCCTACAACCTGAAGCTGTTATTTTGTAAAATATTGCACACATTACCATAAGACAAGTAAAAAAAAAATGCGCCAAAAATACATAACTTAAAACTAAGACCTTTCTATCTGACATTTGCTCATAAGACGCTGTACTGCTCGATTGTAAAACCTTTCGTCCTCTTCGCATGATCTTCTCGTCACGTGCATCGTCCCCTCGCGTGCAAATGAGACTCGTGGCGGGATGCGACGTTAGCTGCTGCGATCGTCTGGCGTGGAGCACTTTACAAGACATGACCCGGTATTACGAGGATCATTAAACTTCCGAGTTAAGCTTTGGTGAGGTGTTAGACATGAGAAAGTTTTTGACGAATATCTGAAATTTGCTTTCCGGAAGATGAATATGCGCTGGTTTTTTTAATGCAGAAAGGATTCAGAAAAAAGGCATTTGAAAACTACAAATAAAGCTGTAGGGGAATAAGTAGAAAAAAGAGTAAAATTTAAAAGATGAACGTTAAGACAGACGGGGACATTCTAGTCGATTCGAAGTTATAGAAGGAATTCTGTATTTCTTTAAAATTTCCTCTGCACTGATATGAAATCTTAACTGTTTATTTACTGACATATTTATTATTTAGTATCAGACCAGATAATTGTAATGTGCAGTGATGTAGTCTTAGACACATAGATATATTCTCTGCAAAAAAGTCCTGAAGAGAGAATTAGTATTAATAATTATTTGAGTGTCTTTTCCCAACCAAAAAGAAGTAGCTCGTGCATTTATTTGTTTTCAAACCAAAGTCTTGATGTGTATGCTGATGTGGAAAAATTAATAATGATTTTTTTTGTACTTCCCAATTTTCGTGAGAAGTTTTGTTCCTGAGTGATAGAGGATAGATTATAGAATGCATTTACCATTTATACAACAAATCTTTCTGTAACTGTCGGTAGTGGTTTTACAATGCACACACTTTCTTTGTTTGCCTTCTATTTCTTTCTTCTTTATTTGTTTGCCTACTTATGAGAAGGTGTTAAGACATATACCATACATCCAACTTGAAAACTCGAACAGTAACTATTTAATTAAGTTTATTTCAAAGTTTACTTAACATGATGAAATTTTGGTATAAAATCGAAATATTTATTACGAAGATGAGAAAAATAAAGTCAATATGTATGATTTCAAATATATCATTTGCAGTATGATGAAAGCTGTTTATATTTAATTTAATTACATTAAACAAGATCAAAATGAAAAAAAATCTAGGTATAAACAAGAAATAAATATACTGTCAAATAACTGAGAGATATAGTTCTCTGAAGCATATGATAAAATCTTTCTGCTTGTCACGGATATTATCCAGTTACACACATTTCTTTGCAGTAAACAAGTCCGATGTTGTCAGTCGAGATGTTTCTAAACTCAAAGAACCAACTTAAGTTCATAATCTCCATTGAGATCTCTCAGCTCATTGCTTTTCAAATTAAACTTCATCGACTTGGTCTTGTTAGCCACTGTTGTCGTGCCTTTCAGTTTAAAGCTGATTGAAAATTTCTCGCCGGCTTTCACATCGCTGTGAGGGAAATAATAATAAGAAAAAAAAAGAATAAAACCATATAGTACATAAAGAATCAAATTTCCTTCAACAATCTTTTTGTAAAAGAACAAACCATAACGTTAAAAAAATCTGAGATTCGACAGACAGAGAAAATAATGAGAAATTTCTTTTTTTTTATTGAAATCATTGAGATTGCTCCAAATAAATGTTCATCTTAAGAGCTAGTCGTCCTATTGTCAACTTTGACCTTTACCTGACATCTGCACGCAGCATCCTGAAGTAGGAAGTAAAGCGCTTGTCTCCCTTGTCTGCAAGCTCTAGACTGCCGGTCATGATGAACTGGCATCCGGTCAGTGGGCGGTCAGGTAGAGGATTCACGACAGACACCATGACGTCCACTGGTTGTTCAGACTTGGCCTCGGCTGGTCCCTGTCAAATTTTGCGATGTCACGTGCTTAGTGGAGTTGTTCACTTAAAAACTACTTAGCTTTGTCCCCACAGGGAAAGAATAAAGTGCATGCAACCTCCCACAATCACAGTGGGTTTCTCTTACTTTCTATATTCCTGTCACATTTTTTTCTTTCTTTTTCCTGTAAATAATACTCTTGACATGGATACTCTTTGAACGTTAGCTGATCATTTTATGTCCTGGGAGGTACTTTTGTGATTTAGGTCACTGCTTGGTTGTTACGCTGAGCCATTTTCATAACGTTTACAAACGCTAACATGCCCACACTCAGAGAACGTTGAAGGGAAGAAGTATGACAAGTTATTAAAGGAAGAATAATTATGCAATTTTTTTAACGAAGGAACTCTGATGGAGTACTCATTCTTACATGTACTGTAAGGTCGGTAGAGTGACAGTGTATGGTCTCTGGGCACTGTAAGGCATGTCATCGTTGAGGTCAACTGCACAGCCGTAGACGAAAAGCGACAACCACTCATCATTTCCTTTCATGTACTCTGCGTAAGGGATTTTTAGGCTGAATGTCTGGCCTGGAAAGAAGATAAAAAGTGTTGAAAGATAGACGGTTTTGTATTTTATTTTATTGCAATTAGTTGCCATCGTGAGCTGGAACTAAGTGTAGAGCGCGAGGACGATAAATGAAAAACCAAACCAACCAACCAACCAACCAACCAACCAACCAACCAACCAACCAACCAACCAACCAACCAACCAACCAACCAACCAACCAACCAACCAACCAACCAACCAACCAACCAACCAACCAACCAACCAACCAACCAACCAAACAAACAAACAAACAAACAAACAAACAAACAAACCCCAACGTACTTTGTCCAGATGGCAAGACAACGGCACCAAACTTTTCTTTCGCGATGTTGTCGTCTCCAATGCCACGGTCCCAGTAGTGAGTGTTGCGAGCTGTCAAAGTCACAGCCACTCGTCGGTCAACTGTTGTGATGTTAGTCACAACGAAATTGGCGACGACGTCTTGGCCAACGAAGGTCTTTTTGTTGTCTTCTTCCTTCAGTTCCACTTTCAATTCCTGTCAAGAGTAGGAGAGAGAAAGAAAGAGCCAGAAATACAATCAGATATACAGACACATAGAAATAGATGGAGAAAAAGGAAAAGAAACTAAGAAGCTTAGCTTCCAGGCACGGTTTGAAATTTAAATAGAAGGTTCAATGGTTAATGGCAATCAAAAGTCCTTCTCAGCCGGTCAATGCATGTTCATAGAGGAAGCAGGATGCAACAGAATATGTTGCGCACACTTAGAAGTCTGTCTGTAGTTGTAATTCAAGAACATGGTGTGTGTAGCTGCTGGTTACTAAATAAACAAATGCTGTCTGGCTGCTGGTGGTTAGCTCAAGAACATGGTGTCTCTCTGTTGGTGATTCATTCAAGAACATGGTGTCTACAACAAAACTTACAGCCTGTCCCTGGAAAAGTATTTCTCCAAACCGCGTGTAACGCAGGGCCTTCTCCACGCTGCGTCTCTCTGCGTCAGAGCCTGTTTGTCGAAATAAAAACTGATTTATCATCATCATCATCCAGCTAACTCACCTCTTTCACTCTACCCTGAAATTAAAAAATCTCGGAAAATCACAATCTGTTTCTAGAAAGGCAGAAGTGGATTTAACTTGATATTCTGACCTTCTTTAGGTTTGTATTCTTCAGTGATGTCCAGTCTGACGAAACTGTCATCAAAGTCAAAGACAGTTCTGTTCTTCAGGGCGGTCCTGTCGGTTGTTTTGTGCTTATCCTGATTCCCATGCTAGGAAGAGGAAAAGCAATACTCATACCATGACCACAAGTTGACAGAATTAAAGATGCATCAACACTAAAGCTCCGGAGGATATTAATTTGTGCATTGTGTGAGATACTTTTAGTCCTATATGATGTCAGTGCCGTTAGTCCCTGACCTTTCGGAGTTGGCAGATGACAGAACGAGGCTATTTCCGCCGTTCCTTGACAACCCACTGAAGTTCCTCCGCGTTGACTTCGGCAAAGACAAAGGCGGTGTCGTAGCCGATGTTGATGTCACCTTTGCGGACAGCAGCCACTGGACAGGGACCACACTGGAAGAAACCTGCATTAGAAACATCATGATCATTATTTCTTCTTGGATGTTTGAAATTTTAAGCGTGCAAAACGTTGAGTATTTTTGTATTATTTCTTCTTCTTTGTTTCCTTCTTTTTTGTATGTAATAGAAAAATGTTTTTACAGAGATGAGGTGAAGAGGGTATGGATGGATGATGTTACTAAAAATGTATACATTTTTACACAAGTAAACATTATTTGGTAAAAATGACCGTTGCTACGTGAATTATTCCTACAACCAAGACTTCGTTCTTGAGGAGTGGAATCCAGTGCATGCCATCCATCGTAGCCAGGGGGCAAATCAGGGCGCATAATCCACACATCATTCCAGCAGTGAAAATTCCTGAAATCATATTTTTTTCCATCTCTGAATGCCGTTTTATCCATTTTCCACTCTTACTAGGCTTTATTTAGAACAAAGACGTGCAGTGCATTCAGGCTGGTTTTCGTTATCACTACATAACTTCCGGTTTAATTATTCTCAAATGCAGCACTACTGTGTTATTTCGCGTTTTTTAATTGACTCATTTTCCTAATTCATTTACTCTTCATGTACAAACAATTTTTATCAAAATATATAGCATTGAATTTATTTGAATGCTTTCCCTCAACTCGAAGAAGAACTAGAAGTGATTTTCGCTCTTATCTATTAGTTAAAATTGTATTTTGTATTTAATTTTTAAGTATCCAGGTGATAAGAAGTACTATTGTCTGTTGTTTAAAAGCATTTCATTTTCTGAGGTAAATCCAGGAACTACACTTGCGAAATACCGAGACAGAGGCTAATTATACGAGAATGATGGGCCTATACAAGCTAATTTGAAGCATATTTTGTCAGAAAGACTTGAAATCCGTTGCAGACTGACCAGACGGAGTCGTTGGTAAAATTGCGTAGACTGTTGCCTGCCTCGTCAAAATAACGGTCAATGGTGCACGTGTTGTCCGCGTCATGGGCGGAGCTGAAGTTGGTCAGTGACCTGCAGGGGATGCCCAGGGTGCGGCAGACTGCAAACATTTTAACGGCTCTTTGATCACTTTAAAAAGCTCGACAGATTTCAAGTGTTGAAATTTATAATACTCTACAATCGTTTGTTATTACATGTACAAAGATGTTTGTAAACAGTTCCTCAAGGGTTCTTTTAGGATTATTTGTTTATTAGTAGTAATAGCAGCAGTGGTGACGTAAGATTAAGTAAAAAATAATGCAACTTTATATTAAGTTTATTCTACTTATTCTGGGGAAGCATACCTGTGGTCAAAAGATTTGCAAAGACCCAGCATTGACCAAAGCGGACCGGTTCCTTAGGTGTAGTACTGTCTCAGGATGGCTACGCAATCTCTCCATGTTGATGGTGCGACTCCTCCACTGTAGTTGCCGCTCCAGTTGCCAACAAGACTCCGTTGTCATCGTTGCTGTTAACCTGCCAACATCATCATCATCATCATCATCATCATCATCATCATCATCATCATCATCATCATCATCATCATCATCATCATCATCATCATCATCATCATCATCACACAGCAGCAGCAGAATAAATAGGTGTGTTTGTGTATGTGTGTGTGGGGGGGTTCCTCGCGCGCGCGTGTGTAGACTTACAATTTTTGACAACGCCCGACACACATCCACAGGGTCGGCCATCACTGGTGTCATTTTAAAACCAAATGCTTTTCTCAGGAGTAAAAAGCAGGTCTGCAGGATGTCCTCCTGGAACTAAACACAACCAAAGCAGGAATCTCTTAAGGTAGGCTACGGAAGACTTTTACTTTTGGTACTTAATAGTTGTCTGTGAAACACACATCTCTGCAATTATACAGCAAAAGAAAAATATTCTGTGCAATTCTGCTTTCTTTTATTGACAAAGATTTAAAGAAACCATATGCATTGATCAGGATGTTACAAAAACGATTGTAGGAGAAACAAAGAATGAAAATAAAGGAAGGGGTTTTGCATGGTACAACAATAATAGTCTGTTCTGTTTACAGAAGACAAAATAATTCCAGGTTGTGATGTGAACAGTCGTTTTAATTTAGATGCAGGTAATACTTCACCTGACCGTAGAACCAAGAGAACGAGATATATTGGTTCTCGTTGCCGACGAAAACATTGCCTTCTTCATTAAGGATGTATTCTTTTAACAGAGCTTTTGTCCCCCGGGAAGTGGACTAGGTCATCTGGGACAGACGTTTAAACCTGATATAAACACTGAAGTAATCAGACGTACAGTGATTTGCACCATTTTGTGGTGATGCTGAAATACACGCATCACTAACAAAATCAAATCATTTTTCACATTAACAATATTAAATGTTCATCCGCACTTTCATTTTTCACTCACGTTATCCTACCTGCTGACCAAGGATTAAAAGAACGTAGATGGATTTTGGGTAGACCCACAGGTAGTCAGTGTTGAAGCCGGGTGATGTACAAGTTGTCTTGATCCTCATCTCCCACTCGGCCACCACGGCAGTTCCAGGTATGTACAACCAACACTGACATCTGTCCCTGGACGTCTGTCCTTGTCCGGTCCTTGTCCAGGCGAGCGCCCCAAGTCTTATTCTTGAGGTAACTCTCCCCTGTTCCGGTCTCGTCAAGCTTGAACTCAACTCGCAAGTTCTTGGCCGGGTTTTGGATGTCTGTACCATTACAACAGAAAAAACTTTGATTATTTTTCCTTTCCTTTTGGCCGTACTTTGTAATCAAAGAATTTAATGATTCTTTAAGCCATCCTTGTTAAGGAAGGAACCTAAATTCGATTCATAACGGGCATCATCTGAACCTTATTGTGGCAAATACTTTTAGTTTAAATACTTTTAATGAGCTTGTATGCCATTAGATTCACATTAAGTGCAAGAATGTAGGGAACAACGAGCGAGAGGTAAAGAGAGAGAAAAAGAGAAAGAAAAAAAAAAAAAAAAATAAAGATAGATATGAAGAAAAAGACAACTGATTAAGGACAGAAAGCAAAGACTTCGTTGTCTAGGAAAGATACCTGCTAAGAAGACAAAACTGAGACGGTCCTTTGACGCATCGTACGGACGATTAAAGGTGATGGTCATCCTTATCTCCATTCCTCGACGAAAGACAGCCTCTGGTTGACTGCTCTGTACGCATTCGAAGGCAGACGTCTGATGCTCCAAAGCGTTAGTTTTCTCATGAAGGTCTACATTCTTGACGACTAAAGCCCCGGATGACTCCGCCGCCTCCGGGGTAATTCGCATCGATTCTGTCCAAAATAACGGAAAATGAATTATTCTGGTAAATATTCTGTAAAACTGGTCCAGTTACTACTACTGCTACTCACAATGATAACAACGCAGTCAATCTATAAAAAGCTTCATCTATTCTGTAAATTATAGTAAAGAGATTTATCATAATGAACAATTTTCAAAATTAAATGTCCTTTCCATTCAAACGAATGGCACACCAACCTTCAACTGCCTCAATTTTTTTCCAGATCGCCTCATTGGCTTCCGCAGCAACGGGATGGTCGAGTCGCCAGAAGTCCAGGTCCCGGATGTACGGCCTTGTCCCGGATCTCGTCGGGCTATAGAAAGCTACGGTTGTCGCCCCAGTCCCACTGGGTGGCTCAGGTGTCGCTCTTCCGGTCAGGTCTGTGTTGGTGGCTCGTACAAAAAGCCTTGAAGACCCTTCAGAACTCATTTTGACTCTGTTAATACGAAAACACTGACTTAGCTTTGTACGGTCTTTAAAGACTTCTGATGTTTCAACATATTGCTTAGCTTTTGTGGTGGGGTTACATCTTTCTTTGTAGGAAAATCTTGCAACACTTAACCTTGTAGCCTCTGGTCAAGTTACCGTCAAGCCCTTTGTCCCACTAAAACAATTAAAAATTATCCCATATCTAATGTAGGACTCATCCTGAATACCTTTACAACAGTGAAAGTAGTGGTCACTCACAACTATGGATGTCGGCCAAGGTCTACGAAGGAGTCTTTCTTCCAAATTTGCTGACTAAGAAAAACTGTCGCCCAGAGACAAATGGTGATGACGGCAATTTGACCTACCAGGGTCTGAAGGACCTACTTATAAGGATTGCTGCTCCCGGTAATAGAATTGCACGAGGTGCATTCTGGCCGTGCAAGTGTTGATAAGAAATTAGCACATGCAGGAAATACGCCATAGTTCTACGACGTCAACCGCTGTTATCGAACTCCTGCAGCGTCCGTCAGATACACCATAATCCACTGCAACGATGCTGCAGACTCCAGCGCCACGGCGCGCCCATGCTTTGGTGTTCAGAGGCACCATGTCCTACACCGTGCGCAGAAGATGCAAATGACCTCTTGATAAGAAGATCCTGTTCCTGTTTCTTTTCCTACTTATGTCACTTCAGGTCTGCGTGGCTTCAGGAGCTTTGCATAGCAAGTAATGTCACACTTTACCTTGAACCTTCACTACTTTCAGAAGTGTACAGAGTCTAACCCAAGCCATGCACAAAATAAAGCTCAAAGATGACAGCAAGGTAATAGAAGATGGAACTGTCAATTTATTACAAACTGCGTTGCTAGTTGTAAATGTGTAATAAGCAAAGCATGCACAAACTGTTCTACTGTTTGATATATACCTATTTTTATGCCATATTGTTCTGTAGTTTTGTCATTGCGCCAGGCTAGTATGACAAGAGACTCGCCGTGTCCGGGTGAGTTGGCGACAAAAGAAAACCCATGGACAATAATCTTCTTCTCTGTAACCACAGTGAACAACACAGAAACGAAGTTCCCATCCCTTCCCCAGTTAGCCATAACTCTTTAGGCTCGGTCATGGTTGAACTTGTGATTGTTGAGATTATGGCATTTAACTAGCTATGACAGCGTGTTTTTATCGCAATTTTTACTTTATTTATGTAGATGATGTCCCCTTAGAGATTATTCAATGGATTAAAATTACTTAAATGCCTGTTTTCAAAATACGAAAAAAATCAGCGTTCTATAATTTCTCTTTTTTATTATTTCGGGTGCATTTTTTTCGTTTTATTTGTGTGTCTGAAAACGTTTGCAGTAATTTAGTAAAACGAATAAACTGCCACAAAGAACAGTCAGGGTCCATTGTCTGAATCCGTGGGATGAAGAATTAACTTTTTAAGCATTGATGACAGAAAATGACAGTAAACACCCTGATACAATCTACCCACAATAACAACAGATTTATACCTTGTAGACATTGCTTTATTAATTGTGTTATTGTGAGATAAAGCTGTCATGAGCACTGTATTAGACGCAATAATTAGTGACAGGCATATAGAGAGATTGGTGAATAACTTTAATAAACACTTCAAAATATACAAAACAATTTGCAAAAGAATTGACTTTGTCAGATAATGTGACCTGGTCCTTGTTACTAGGACATCATTATAAGTGAGAGTAAAGTTGTTCAGTATAACATATATCCATGTCCTTAGTCCAGCTTAAAATGTATAATTATAAGGAGTTCACCCTTTTAGTCCCGTGTACATAAAATCTAATACAATTTTATAAAAAATGTAGAAAAAATACGTTGATAATAATAATGATGATAATAATAGTTATAATTGATTCAATACTATTAGATTCGGAACTTAAGTAATAACTTCTCAAAAGTAGAATAAGCAACAAGCGTTTATCGACAGCAAACTGTTTAAATTGTAGCGTGAGTAAATATAAAGATTCAACATATTGTCTATAGTTATGTGGCACCAGTGAGATATTAGAACAAACCTGGGCTTCATATTTTTCATTGGTCATGTATTTTATAAAAAGGACACTCTTTCTATGACCATCAATGTCATTTCCACTGAGAGGTGGAAGTCAACATCAAGTTAAGTAGCTGTAAGGAGGCATTTATTCTATAGTAGTAGCTTTTTTTCTTGAAATTATTTCTGTATTTGCAGCAAGCTGGACCGCTGCATACAACCGAATGTTAACTGTCGTCTGCTTCTCGTCTCAAGGAATAATCTCAGGGACATAGTCGCCATTGAGATCCCTCAGCTCTTTGGACTTGAAGTCAAACTTCATCGACTTGGTCTTGTCAGCCACAGTTGTTGTCCCTGTCAGCTTGAAGCTAATTGAGAATATCTTGCCGGGTTTAACATCTCTGTAAACATAGTCGTTTAGAATTAGAGGTTTCAATAAAATTTCAAAATTATAAAAGATCCAAGATTGTTTACTTTATAAAGTACTTACAGCGAAGAAACAATACAAGAACTGATAAAAATCTGGTTTGTGAAGTTCGACAAATTAGTAGACAGACTGAGACATTTGAGAATATATTCAATATACGCAAATTTTTTTTATCACCATGCATGACTACAACTCCTGTCAGTGTATTGTACTCTTCGTTGTCTACAATGGAATCACCATTATTTAACTCTGACCCTTACTTGACTTTGGCACTCATCATGTTGTTGCGCCAAATGAATCGCTTGTCTTTCTTGTCCGCAAGTTCTAAATTGCCGGCCATGATGAACTTACAGACGGTCAGAGGACGGTCAGGCAAAGGGTTAACAAAGGAGACGTTGACCTCAACTGCTTGACCTGACTTGATCGATGCGGGACCCTGTCATATTTTGTAACATCAACAACTCACATTAAACACCTTGGTTATTCATACATACATAGTAATATGAAACAGGATCCCAGACCCTATTAACCTTAAGTGGAAATGAGCGTGTTTTACATTTTCTAGAGCAAATAAATATTGCTTAATAATAATGCTATTGTTTTAACCATACCTTCACTGTAAGTTCTGGCAGACTGACAGTGTGTGGTCTCTGGGCACTGTAAGGCATGTCATCATTGAGGTCAACTGCGCAGCCGTAGACGAAGAGCGACAACCACTTTTTATTTTCTTTTATGTAGGTTTTGTAAGGGATTTGTAGATCGAAAACCAGACCTGTGAAAGAGGATAAAATGATTAACATAAAGCTTCATCTAGTTATCCACCCCCATCCTAAATTTAAAAAAAAATTCACACACGGATAAGCATTCGCTAACGAGGTGGTTAGTTCCGGTGGACGTTATGGAGTAGGAGAGAGTTCAGAAAACGGAAATAACTCACTTTGTCCTGCTCGCATCACACACTCGTTGAATTTTTGTTTGGCGATGTTGTCGTCCGAAAGACTACGGTCCCAGTATTCCGTGTGACGGGCGGTCAAAGTCACTGACACTCGCCGGTCGTCTTTACTGATGTTTATGACGACGAAACTGGCAACGATATCTTGGCCGACGAAAAATGGTTCTTCTCTCTTCATGAATCCCACTTTCAGCTCCTAAGTCAGAGAAATAATTTTATCGGGAAATCAGACGCTTGAATGTTTGATTTTGTGACTCTGGACAGACTTTGACAATGTCAGAGAAATCTTTAAAGCATAATAAATTACAACCGTCCATTTTATGTCATCCATCAGTGAAACTTTATACAGTTTAGCTACTTGTTATCTATCCAGTTAGAGAAGTATTGTGCCCTCGGCATCCACACTTGCTAAAAGCAGAGAACCTTACAGGCTGTGTCTTGAAAAGTTCTTCTCCGAATCGCATGAAGCGCAAGGCCCTCTCCACACATCGTCTCTCATCTTCGGAACCTGTACGATGACCGACAAACTGTTTGTTACGGCCACGAAAAGATTTTTACAGTCATCAAAGAAGGTTTCTTTTTCTGATTTCATAGAAAATGTATGCATATCTTAAGTGTTAAGTAATCCTTTCATACCATTCCTTCTTTCAACAACACCTTATAAACTACAACCCTAAATGTAAAAAAAAAACATTTTTGTTGTTAGTTATGATTTTTTTTTCCTGATCATTGATAAAGAAATGAAAAATGCCATCAAAAGTAAATTCGGCCTGATGACCTCTCACCACAAATTACTCTTTTCTAAAAATATTTTTCCCTTAGAAGATATAGGATCCAGACAAATGTTTGACACAATAGGGGTTGTAATCCAGTTTTGCTAACCTTCTTTCGGCTTGTATTCATCAGTGATGTCCAGTCTGACGAAACTGTCATCACTTTCATGGCCAGACAAGTTCCTCAGGGCAGTCCCTGTCGGCTTCTTCGTGCTTATCTTCACTCCAATGCTAAAGAGGATGAGAGGAAAAGCCCGGATGAAAATGTACTGGCGACGGAGAATAATGTTAGCTACGAAAGTTATGAAGACTGTGACTGTGCGCCATCTGTGTCCATGAAATTACTATTATGGGTTTTGGGCGCCATGGCGATTGAAAATTTAGACTCCAATAGGCGTTTGCTTTTACTTTGCTATTAAGTTCTGACCTTTTGGAGTTGACAGATGAAGGTATGAACTTCTGTCCACCGTCCTTGACAAGCCAGTTCACTTCCTCAGCGTTGACTTCGGCGAAGACGAAGGCGGTGTCATAGCCGATGTCGATGTCGCCTCTGCGGACAGCTGCAACTGGGCAAGGGCCACACTGGACCGAGCCTGCCATAAATAATAAATACGTTTTAAACACCTCCATCTTTCTTCGTACTTCTCTCGCGGTATTTTCTTTACCCTCTCCTCTTTTTTATCCTAGTGCTCTTTTGTTCTATTTCAAAAGCCACGATTCACCCAAACTAATTTTAATTATTTGTCAGAAACGTAATTTAAACTAACTGCAGTTTTGAAACGCTGAACAGTTTTCTAGAATGATACGGCTTTGGT
Source organism: Pomacea canaliculata (assembly GCF_003073045.1). Lineage (NCBI taxonomy): Eukaryota > Metazoa > Mollusca > Gastropoda > Architaenioglossa > Ampullariidae > Pomacea > Pomacea canaliculata. Next base: position 13,658,771 of record NC_037601.1, on the reverse strand, counting down.
AGTACTGAAATTTTTCTGAAAGAGATAGACAGACCGAGACTTCGTTCTTGAGGTGTGGAATCCAGTGCATGCCACCCATCGTAACCAGGGGGTAGATCAGGTCGCAGTATCCACACATCATTCCAGCAGTGAAAATTCCTGAAAAGTTACAAACCAAGCGTTTAAATATATTTTATTTTATTTTTTATTCTATTACAAAATATAAAAGTATGTCTGTCTGCTATAATCATTATTTTTAAAGTTCATTTTCTGTGTCTTATGTTCCGCTCTTTGTCTTGCAATGCCTGTTCGTGAAATTGTGAAATTTATAATCCCTAAGTTTCGTCATTATTATAATTCATCATCATTGCTAGCCAAAGATAAACTCCCGATATATATATATGTCTGTGCGTGTTTTAAGGTAGTGTCTTTTTTGTTTGTTTCCTGTGTCTTTTTTTCTCTCTGCATCTCTTTGTCTTGCTATGCGTTCATGTGAATTCATCAAAAAAATGTTAGGTCACTGTAAAATTTCATTATCATAGAACTTCATCATGGCTACATTCACCATCACAATTTTCTTTCAAGGAAATAAAGATATATTTTTTAGGATTTACCAGTTATCATCCTCGCTAAAATCACGAAGCCTGTTGCCTTCTTCGTCGTAGTAACGGTCAATGGTGCAGGTGTTGTCTGTGTCATGGGCGGAGTTGAAGTTGGTCAGCGACCTGCAGGCGATCCCCAGAGCTCTGCAGACTGCAAACACTTACACCTGATTCCTTGAATGCTTTCTACAGTGTGACAAAGGAGTGCATGGCTCCTACTTTTTAAAAAATAGTATTTTCAAAAATTTACTTTGGAACAATAAATAAAAAAAAAAAAAAAAAAAAAAATAAAGCGATATTAAGCATTTAGGAGGTTGAAAGGCAACCTACGCATTACGAAATATTTTAAGAACAAAATGAATCGTAAGAAGAGGAAGAAAATAAGAATCTTCACAAGCAATCGTGAAATAAGCGAAATGGATATTTTTCTGTAGATAAAGAATAACAATGCTATAATTATAGAAATAGGAAAAGGAACAGACAAAGAAAGGAGCGAAGAAAGAAGGCAGGTAGGAAACATGCTTGCTTATGTCATCCACTGGAAATAAATCGTTTTGGATAAAAATAATGCACACAAAGATAAAGTAATTGATTCTCGTGGCTAGCATTTGGTAAGAGCGATGCACAGCTCTCCTCCATTGCTGACGAACTCCGTCCTCGAAGCGATCTGGTACCCATTCAATAACTGGATGAACGCGGACAGGTAAAAACTAATCCATACGAGTTATGGATGTAGGAACTCTAACCACTCTACACTCTCCCCTCCCCACATATATTCAGACCGCAACATGCCATCCGTCGCAAATGTCATTTATCTAGACTGTAATAATCCTTCGTCCATTAATATGAACTAGCCTTGTAGACAATATGCTAAAATAAAACTAACACAGCAATTAATTTCACAAAGTTATAATCCAAGTGGTTGGCTTAAGTATAGGATAGTGTTTAAAGCTAAACAGCATACCTGTGGTCAACACCTGTGCAAATACCCAGCATTGACCAAAGCGGACCGGTTGCTTGGTGGTGTAGTACTGTCTCAGAATGGACACGCTGTCACGCCATGTTGTTGGGGAGACCCCTCCACTGTAGTCTCTAGTCCAGTTGCCAACAAGAACTCCATCATCGTCGTTGCTGTTAATCTGTCATCATCATCATCAGCAGCAGCAGCAGCAGCAGCAGCAACAACAACAACAACAACATTAACAACAACATTAACAACATTAACAACAACAACAACAGCAGCAACTAAATCTTGTCAACCAGATAAAAACAGACTCCTATCAATATTTATTCTTTTATTCTTTATATATTTTAATTTATTGTTTAGTTAACGTTTTATTTTATGTAGCGCTCTGTATACTGAGCCATGATTTGTATAAGTATTTTAGGTTAGCCACAATCGCATCATAAAAACACCATTCAAAGAAATGTCAATAGACACACCAACAGTGACAGAAAAGGACTAGAAGTAATTACTCAATAACCTACAAATGTTCAATGCGTGTTTACCAATGGGTACACCGGGTACGTGCCTAGTAGCGCACCTCCCTGGGGGAGTCGGGGCCGCAGAATTTCGTGGTTTTTTTTAAAGCCAGCATGCCACGGGTTGACGGGTTGCTAACAGGTTACAATAGTTGCATAAGGGAGAACAGATGGGTGCGGGGGCGCTTGACAAAAAAATATAGACAGCTCACAGTAACCCTGTTGAGGAGGGGCGGCGGTAGATACCAAGTTGAGAGAGAGACTTAATTTGAAAATACCTAAAATGACACCCATGTGGCAAACGAGTGTAAATAAAACAACAGCAAAAATAATATCATAAAATAAAAGTAATATAAATAAATAAACAAATAAATAAATAAATAAATACATAAATAAATAAAGGCACTTGCAATTCTTGACAACCCCCTACACAAGTCCACAGGGTCTGCCATAATAGGTGTCATCTCGAAACCGAAAGCTTTTCTTAGGAGTAAGAAACAGATCTGCAGAATGTCCACTTGAAACTAAAACACAATTCAAACATGACAGCTTAGATGTATTCAACATGAATTTTACTTTTGGTGTTGTACATAATCAGCTCTCTCCTAGAACATCCAATAGTATAAACACAATGACATACATTCTCTGTAGGCCTCTACTGTGTCCAAAATTAATGTAGAAAAGCATTTACTACACATATCAAAAATGTATTTTTAATGGAAGCTCAGATAGAAAAATAAATAAATAAAGAAGGAAGGAAAAAAAAAAGAAAAAGAAAGATTTGATGAATAGGAAGAGGAGGAATTTCAATGTTGTCAGGGTTCCTCTCTGTACACATGACAAATGTCAGCTTGTTGTAAGTAAAGTAAGAGTTTTCTGGTCACAGAAACATGTAGCATCTCACCTGACCATAGAACCAGGAGTATGAGGAGATTTGATGTTCGTTTCCGACGAACACGTTGCCTTCTTCGTTGACTATATATTCATTCAACAGGCTCTTATCCTCCAAGAAGTGAACCCGGTCATCTTGAATACATCGAGTAAATAACTTACAGACACAGGAAAAGTCAATCACTTTGTACATGTGCTTAATATATGTGTACGTACAGACATATGGACCGACGCACATTGTGATCCGTAGTACATTGCAGACCCCGCGAATAGTATCTTATGTTTCTTTACCCCAGGGAGATTTTGCTCCACTTTATTTATACCTACGCTTCCAGGGGTAAAACATCTACGGGGTATGAGAACTACGGAAAAAGACGGTTCTTTTTGACTTTCCCATGTTGACCTGGGTAACGACTTTTTATATCACTTCTGCCCCGGAGTCATCGCAGAGTCCAGCCATGTTCCACACGTGTTAAACATCTTATTTGCGGCATAAAAAAAATGTAAAGACATGTTACACAGCTTCCCTCCCTTATATCCTTTACTTTGTAAGTCAGGAAAGCATACCTGCTGACCAAGGGTTAAAAATGACGTAGATAGGCTTAGGGTAGATCCACACGTAGTCAGCGTGGACGAGGGTGGTCTTGATCCTCATCTCCCACTCGGCCACCACGGCAGTACCCGGGATGTACACCAACACTGAGATCTGTTCCCTGAGGTCAGCCCTTGTTTTGTCGTTGTGTAGGCATGCACCCCAAGTCTTGTTCGACTTGTAACGATCCAGTTTCCCAATGTCACCAAGATCAAACTCCACTCGCATGTTCTTGGCTGGGTTTTGGATGTCTACAATATTACATACCCACAAACAATCGTTGTTATGCTTCCAGAAAAAAAACTTGCAAACGAAGCAATTTTTTGTCAAATATAAACATCAGTCTAACATTCAAAGATTAAAAAAATACAAATAAACCTGATTCGCATTCAAAATAAGATGAATGTGGAAAACAGCGGGCCAAGTATAGCAAGACTAAAAGCAGTGATTGAGCATGAGAAAGGGAAAGTAAGTTAGAGGACTTTTAAATCTTTTGAAATACTGGCCAACACGGTTAGTACCACACAACAGAATTGTTATAGTTAGATGGAAGGAGAAAGGGAGAAGAAAAAACACACAATCGACGATCTAAAGGATGATACCCGCGAAGAAGATAAAGCTGAGAATGTCCTTTGAAGCATCGTAAGGACGATTAAAGGTGATGGTCATCCTGAAACTCCATTCCTCGGCGGAAGACGGCTTCCGGTTGTTCACTCTGGACACTCTCGTAATCATACGTGTGATGCTCGATTGCATTCTTTTTCTCTTGAAGGTCTGCATTCCTCACGACCAAAGCGCCAGACGACTCAGCTTTCTCCGAGGTGATTTGTTTCCGTTCTGGTAAAACATTCGCACAGTCAGATCAACATTTAATCCTCCACTCCTTACCTGATAACACCTGAGATTGAATTCTAGCAGGTTGTGAATACTTTTTTTAATGACTAACGTTAGTTAACGTTCTAAATTTTGGTAAACAAACCCTTCCGTTCTCGATACTTGCATATAAACATCAGCATGCAGAAGAAAGATGTCGAATAGTGACGCTACCTTTGTACACAAGTATACCTAGTGAAAATATGCTGAAGAATTAGATAAGTAAGCATATCCATGTATCGTTATGAGGTCTCTGTTCTTGACATCTTTCTTTGCATTGTGATATTTCTAGACGTGAACCGAAAAGAAAAAATTAGCTAGCTTTGAAGAAATATAATTTTGCAGTGAGATTTGCCAAGTCAAATTTAAAAATCTTCACTTGACTAGTTCTTTGACACTAGTTAATGAAGGCGTCTACAATTCTGTTTCGGAAAAAGGAGAGAAAAGTCAAGGCACCCTTAACCCTGGATGGGTGGAAGGAAAGGAATACAACATCGGTGAAAAAGAAAAGATTTACTGTTGGGAAAATTAGAGGCGCTTATGTCTCTGGACACAAAAGATTCCAGTGAATGTATTTAGTGGGGAGATAATATTAAAAGGTGATGTCAGTGCTTAAGGATTGCATGGTCTGCTCGAGTCAGTGCTAATATGTTCGTTAATGTTTGCAGGATGTGGCATTAAAATATGGCAGAGTGATGTGGATACAAAATGTTAAGAAGATGTGCACAAACTTTCATCCGCCTCGATTTGCTTCCATAAATCCCTTTTGATTTTTGCCGCCTTGGATTTGCAGAACTCCAGGTCCTTGCGATAGGACCGTGCCCCTGATCTCGGTGGACCATAGAAAAATACACTTCTGGAGGTAGTGCCACCCGGTCGCTCTCCTATCCTTCCCCGGGGGTGGGACATGGTGGTGGTCGGTGTGTGAGGTTACAGTAGACTTTGCTGGTTCACGTCTGGCTCTGTGACACTGAGGTCAAATAATTAACCCAGACTTTGAAACAAATGATTGGTTGAAATTTAGTCTGAAGAAAAAAAAAGTGTTTGACAACACTCATATGCAAAGTAGATTTACAAAAAGTGTATTGAACTGGTTATTAAAGTGAGTTTAAGTTTAAAAAGATTAACTCTCACTAAAAATATCCATGAAGCAAAGCTGCTAAAACGTTGGTTATGTTGGTTAAATTCAACACACGTAAGCTATCTTCGGTTGTTCATCTGCCAGCTGTATGAAAGTTTCACAAAATTGCTTCAGGTGAGGTTCATCCGGTGTGAAGTTGTAGATAAACTGGGGATAATTAACAGTACCTGACAATATACACTCCTTCTACCTATCTTTACACTGACAGGTATTATTCTGAGTAGTGCACAACGGACCTTTGTGCTGAGTTCACTCAGGGTTTTAAAGAATTTATTTTATCATCGAGAATTAAAAAAAAAAGCTTTAAAATATCTTGCAAGAGTCTGTAATCGCCTTCCTGTTTTCCTGGCTAATTTTGCCAAATACCATTTTTTTCCGACCTTTAGTTCCCTGAAGTAAAGAAAATGTAAGTAGCGAGAGAATGTTGTGGTAAAACCCTCAACAGTTATTACAGGATAAAATATTTAGATCAACTGTATGTTATTTACTTGGGCCCGCACGGGAAATGTCACGGCTAGGCATAACAACAACGATATATATCTTTAGGCTTGTTGTCATGAGCAACTCATGCATGACGGCTGCATATCATCACGAAAATATATTGCATTAATATAATATTAATATTAATAATGCATTTTATTTAGTTCTAAATGATGATGATGATGATGATGATTACTACTAGCAGTATTAAATAAACCATGTAAGACAGCATACCGTAGTTCAATTTGATATATATGTGATGCAGGACAAGTTGCAAGACAGCAACAAAACACTTGTTTTCACACACTTTAATCTAAGCAAACATATGTCATTGTATGAAAGAAAGTGTAAAGGATCAAAGTTGTATATGTACAAATCCACATACCTGCAGAAGAGTGAGAAAGCTCAATGATGAATTTGAGGAAACTTCGACAACACGATGAACGATATAAACACGCTGGCTTATCGTCTTCACACGGCTTCAGCAGCTACCACAAGCAACAGTCAACGAAGGACTGAAGATGTCAAACGAAAGTCAAGAGTTTTTCTCCGAATATATTTTCTCCGAATATAACGAATATGTGAAGCAGAACACAATCTGCAAGGATCCCGCTAGACGTAATTAACTTCCTTAAATAGTGAATCCGGGGTTTTTCTCGATTTCTTTCTGCGTTCGGTTTGTTGTTTATTCAAGTTGCTGTCGTCATATTTTACGACCTCCCTCCTTTGGAGATGCCCACACTCGCTCAGTCATTTGTTGTTCCGCGCACGTGCTTACACAAGACTGATTCTCTATCTCTTTCATCCAATCGGCCATCTTCAGCAAAAGAAAGAATCGCAACACATCCGGATGCAGGGCCGTGCTTAGGGGCAGGCGGACGAGGCATCTGCCTAGGGCCCCGCGCTTTTGATTGATATGTGACTTTCGATCCCAACTAAAACCGTGTGATCGTGGCGTGAGGGCCCCGCACATACCCTTTGCCTCGGGCCCCGCGGGGGCTAAGAACTGGCCTGTCCGGATGAATAGAATATTTTGATCCTACACATGTGAGGTTATGCAGACACGCCTAGAGTCAGCCCCTCCCCTCCAGCTACCCCTACAATATGTGTTCGCTGCACTTTCTTTACATGGAGTTATTAAGCTAAAGCACAGCGCTGATTCTCACTAAATGCACAATTCTTTTTATTTCCAAGAAGCGGCCTGCGTATGCTCTAAGGCTGTTTCTCGAAGTATTTTAGACCGCGGACCACTTTACTAGAGTAAACAATACGGCGGACCATCAAGGCCTACAATTACCCGGTACCGTTAATTTTAAATTTAAACTGCTGCATTTGCTTCATTTTATTTCAAAACTAAATGTACGTTTGTCACAGTAGCATAATAATAGGTTAACATAAAGTTACATACTTCACAAAATACATATAAAAATTAAAAATAAGGAAGTGCACTGCGTTACCAAGGGTAACGGATGACGCGGTTGGTATGCGAGGGTTTCATGCGAACGAGCAGTTGGACATCAGTAAAATTAAAACTCGTGTGAAATCAGTACTGGACTAATTAGCGTATCTGGCGATTTAAACATAACTTTGCAGATAATGATGATTGTCAACCGTGGACCACCTGACATAGGTGCGGCCCACAAGTGGTCCGCGGCCCACAGTTTGAGAACCGTTGCTCTAAGGGACAGACCCGCGAAAACTTCCAATGCTGCTGCAAAACTTGCTTTTAGCGGCCAGAAAGTTACAGAGCAACAGCTACAACAGGCCTGTAACCTTTCCTAATCATGATACTTTCATCTTACAAACTGGACCTCTAAATAAACTCGTATTATCTTTAATTATTTTGTACATATATTTCATCTGCTTATCAACTTTTCCTTATACAGTGGAACCTCGGTTAGCGAACGCCTCGGATAGCGAATATTTCGGTTAACGAACAAAAATTTCGTTAAAAGTTTGTCTCGGATAGCGAACAAAATTTCGGATAACGAACAGCCACGTGAACCACACGTGACCGACCAGCATGTCATCATTCGCGCTCGAGACACAGTTACGATCAGTCGTTCCTTATCTATGCGCATCCTTCTTATTTAGTGATTGCAGTGCTTTATTTTAATAAGATAATCCCAGGCCTGACGAGAGGGGGGGGAGGGGGGTCTGGTGTACCCGGGCCCGCGGCTGTCAAGGGGGCCCGGCCTTGGTCAGTGGATTTTTTTTTTCTTATTCTCCTTTTCTTTTTCTTTTAAAGAAAGGTCTAAGGACAGAACACTCAAGCATTACACATGCAGAAGTTGAGTTTCAAGTCTGTAGAATACAATTTCGGGGTGCTGGGGCCTGTCGTGAGAAGTGTAGTCAGTGGTTATCATATTCTCGCTGGACAAGCCAAGAGGCGACAGCCGCTGGACACCAAAGATTTTATCGCGTGTGAACCGCCCTGAAGAACGTTGGTGCCATGAGATTGCTGGCTACAGGTGCCACTAAGGGGAAGGGTGGGGTGGAGGAGGGGGCGGGCCCTGCAAGCAAATCGGACTTAACAGTGGAGATCAGGCAGGTATGTTACTGATGTGTGCATTCTGTGAACCGAGATGGTGGGGGCCCGCCCCTGGCGCTGCAGCCTGTAAGCGAGAGACATCAAGGCTGCTTTTTTTCGTAGTTACTAAGCAACACTGAGACTTTCCTTAACCGTATCTCCATCACCATGCAAACAACTACATTAGTCTACATAGTAGATCCTTGATACAATGAGACTATTTTATCCTGTAATACTATTGCAGCCAGCAAAATAGAACACATTATTGCAAAACATTTTCAAAACTGCTGTCCCGCAAATATTAGGTTTATAAATTGATCACGGTGGTTCTTTTGCTCTTTGCCGACAAAGCTCCCGGTAAAAAGGAGGTACTATCTACCCGCCATCCGTCCCCCAAAGCCACCTTGGAATCTTTCTGATTGTGCGCTAGTTGTCTTCAAGGAAGCTATCATGTATGGTGCTGTATATTGAGTTTTGCGGTGGCTGCGACATTTGCTTTTCGAATTATCACATATATTTGAATGTGTTTTTAAAGGAGCTTCGTGTAACGTATATTTGTTTCACGATGAAGAATGGAAGAAAAGAAAAGTTTACAGATGTGTTATGAGTTATGACATAAGTGTAGTTTGTCCACGTTTTTCATTAAATTTCTCCATGTCTTGAACCCACAATCAAGGTAGAGGCAAATTATGTTTTAGTTTAGAGGCCAGTGACTAAGATGACAGCAACTTCCACCATGCCAGCCATCGTGGCCGTAATGCATTGTTGCTGACAACACGACAAAAGGGAAAGGGGTGGGGGTGTGATAGTTTCTGGAAGACTCCACTGAATGGACTGGGAATTAAATGGTCGGGGTTTGGAGCAATTGGAGGTGTAGACTGATATTTTTATGAGATAGACGAGTCAGCGGTAAAGTCGCCGTGTGTTTGACCTGACACTTAATTTTCCCATCCCTTTCGATCGGAGTCATTGGACCAAAGAAAACATAAAATAGCGATAGTCACTTAACTTCACACCGCACTCTCCTGCCTGTCGCACGCTGTCTTCTACACTCGAAAAGCCGAGATAAGCGGCACTTTGTTATTATGGTAAGTACACTAGTTTTTTATTTATGCTTCTATGATTTTCTGTTTATTGGCAAATAGCATTTGACAAGGCAGGAACATCAGTGTCAATGAGAGTGACTAGCATCTCAAATTGACTGACAATAATGAAGTTTGTGAGAAAAGCTCATTAAGTTTGTAGCACTCTAGTAGTGTACGAAGTATAGATGTCTTTGGGTTGTAGATTTGCATCTATATTCTAGAATGTTCAGCACGGCAGCAATGTAAAAGTAGAATGCCTTGTGCGAGGGAGGAAATGATGTTCAACAATTGTAGCAATGTTCAAAGTAAAATGTCTGTGAAGAAGGGCTAGAATGTTCGAGGGTAGGGAGAAGAAATAGTAGGACTGACAGTGGGATGGCAGCTTTTGTGAATTTGAGAGAGAGAGCAGTTAGGCCAGACGCTGAGCAAAACTGAATAAAACACTTCAGTGCGGAATTCAATCTCGGTGTTATTTCTGGTACGACAGCCCCCTCTACGTAGCCATTTGACATGTTGGTTACAAGTTTTTAGTCAGCAGGTAAAATGACAATATTAGTACTGTATAACTTTGTTCTATGAACTATTACGATTCAGCTAAAATATGCTAAACATTTCTATTTTTCTGTCATTTTTACAAAACCTTCTAATCTCCTTAAATATTAAAAGTATTAACACTTACTAGCTAACTAGTCTTTAAAACAGTTGCTTTGTCTTCTAAAACTGAGCAGGTATTTTAACGGCTAGTGACTGATGGCGGTTGAAGTCGACCGAGTTTATGCTTCGTAAAAAGTTGGATAAATTCAAAATGTGTGTGTGTGTGCGCGCGCGCGTGCGGTTTTGCTAAAGGAATAATATAGGAAGGGACTTTCGATAGGTGCTGCGTGTTTGTTATGTAAGTTGATAAAAATAATAACTGATGTGCTCTGCTGTTCGTCGCAGCAAACACTTTTTTTAAATGAGGTTATTAACGACACTCGATGAAGACTTGTTTAGGCATTTACTTCTTTGGTTCTTCCTCTTTACATGTAGAAGTATACATCACTTACATAGAGAACATTTCCTTGCACGTCAGTGAGCTTAGTACAAAAGGGCTATGTGATACCACAGTGTTGGGATAGACAGAAGACAATTAGAAGAGGTACTAACGAGATTACGAGAGAGATACGTCTTAGCCCTAGGCAGTTTTTAAAAGGTGATTATTGTATGACACTACAGTCAAATCTCCCTACTATGCCACCTACCGGGACCGAGCAAAAGTGGCATAGTAGCGAGGGTTCGTAAAAACGGCTTTATTTGCTCAAGTTACTTGTCAGTCCAAAGCTCTCAAGAATCGTCGGCTTCGCTAGCTGTCTCCTCTCATTCTCCCCCTCACCTCTTCATCCTCCACCCCTCCCAACCACATCCGCACACCTGCATCCTGTCGCTAGTCGACCCCATCCCGCTCTCCCTGTTACGTGACTGTCACCCGGCCAGCGACCACCACCCCCACATCGCCAGCCTCCACCCTCCCTGTGTGCGTGCTATGTTCCATCCCCACTAACTGCGATGTCCCACACTACCATACAGTATAGTAATCGAGCACTGCGCGGAATTTCACAACTCGTGCCTTTTAACAATCACAAAAAAGTGGCATAGTAGCGAGAGTAGGGGGTGGCATAGTAAATTTGTTTTTACATTGAATTTATAGTCGGGACCGAGCAAAAGTGGCATAATACCGAGACTGGCAGAGTAGCGGGGTGGCATAGTAGAGAGATTTGACTGTATTTTACTATTTTTTTACTAAATAGAACAGTGTGCGAGATCTTGCAGGCCTTATAAGCAATCTTTTTCAAAGTTTACGCCTTTACAACGAAGAGGTCTACTTATCCACGGTAGAGTAAAATGTAACGGGTACAATTTCATTCACTTTCTTGCATTCATTACTAGCATGGGTACTGCATTTTGTCCAGGTGATGTCCGTTTGCCTGATAATCTTCCTGTCAAATTTAGTTGAGTTTGACAAAATGTGTGGATTTATATCGATGCCAGTGCCATGCGCACCACGCACTCATGCACATACCCCTCAAGTGCTACAAGTCTTATCCTTTAACATCATTTGTCCTCATTTATTAACCACTCGCATGTAAACAACTTTATGTTCAAGTAGTGATGTAGATCCTAGTGCACTTGTCCTACTGTTTGCAGTCTATATTTCGTTACTGAATGTCACGGATCAGTCCGTGCCTCCTTTTGTTTTTTTTTTTTTTTTGTGGCAATAGCGCTTTCTCGGGTTACTAAAAATAGATTGTGACGTCACGCAGCAGAGCTTCATGGGATTGCTTCCCGGACAAACGCTGCACGTTGTTCTGTGTATTCTACGCTACGGCGACTGACGAAAAGCGACATTTTTGCTATTAATCTCTGAAACAATGCTGAAAACAGGAGGAACCAAGCACTGCTGTTGGGGTTTATGTAAATCGGACTCCAGATATCCAGAGCGGTTACCGGAGGGGACGTTTTTTATTCCATTTCCAAAGCCTGGTAAGACCAGTGACAACATGACCAGTGGGAAAGAGAACAGGCCAAGTTAAAGACTGAGAAGCAAAGCGCTGGCAGTTTTTATGTGGGCGATCTGATTTCCAAAATGTGGAGAAAATAACCAGGAACACATATATCTGCTCTCTGCATTTTCTTGGTGGAAAAGGCCCAACATCTGAGAACGACGAACCAATATTAGCGACGCTTACAGACGAGGAAACACAAAAGCGACAGGGAGGTAACAGACTTGTATTCTGCCTCATGCAGAGGCTTGGGGTTTTTTGACCGTTTTTTCCCTCTGTTCCAAACACAAGGTTGTGAAGTGGATGCTGTTGTCACTCGATGCCCATGTTTTTCAACGTGATCCACCAGTTTCAGAAGCAGTGCTGCAACATGCACACATCTTACCAGGGCTGAGGACTTACAGTTACAACTGGCCCTGGACACAAATCCACTGACATTACTTAAAACTATCAATACATCTAATGTTTACTCGTTTTTCATAGAGTGCTGGATGTGTGCTCGCAAAAAGTAATCAGTTTTGCTTCTATTGTCTTGTATGTCGTCAATGAACTCACTTTCCATAAGCGTTTTACCCTTTCTGAGCGGCTTCATGGTAGTAGTATATGATCCATTGTTGTCAGAATCCCCGTCACTGCTGATCGTTGTTATATTCGTGTCCAAAGTGAGCAATGGATTCAATCAAATAATGGTAAGCAGAGCCATAATTAAACATCTCCGGGATGTCCACAGACGGGAATGTTGTCCAGCCGTTGTCGGGTGTTGTAACGGCGGTATCCACTTTAGGTGTCGTTTGGTTACTGATCCCCCTCCTTTTCAGCTCATACCATTTACCGTTGTCTACCCCTGGATTAACTTTTATACCAATGCAATACACGCACGAACTTTTTCAATTGCCTCTCGTAAAGTTACATTCTTACTCTGTCCGTGGCATTCGAGCCATCGTTTCAGTTCTGTTAGCCGGTATTCAGAGGGATCGCCGACAAGGAAGGCTCCAGGTACATCTTTCTCCGTTAAAACCACCGCCTCCATTTGCATTTTTTCCAATTTGAAACTGTATTTTTTACACGCTCACGTTTTTGTTTTTGTTTTGGAACAATAAACTGCACAGCAACGCACTCGCTGCAAACGCTAGTGTAGTACATGCGGGGAATATATTTGTCCGCTTTGCATTCCCAGAAGCCCTTGCGCGGCTAGATCGTGACGTCATCTGTGGAAAGCGCCATTGCGCCTGAGTTTGGTGAAAGGAAATGGAGGGGGGAGCGGGGTGGCGTAGCCAGCCCTGTGTGTGTGTGTTGCCCCTCTGCGATGGACAGTCAACGGCGTAATTAGTTGACGGATATAGAGGTCGTGAACCTCACGTGAGTTTCGGACCTCACGTGCGGCTGAAAGAATGCGACACCTGTCTAGGGGACTGGGGGTGAAGATTTAAGGCGGACCGTAGCGTCGGTCGGGGGGGGGGGAGGAGAAACGAGTAACAAGAGGAAGTATCGAGCAGCGATTGAGGTGGGGGGGGGGAGAGAGCCATCCAGCGATCGAGAAGCTGATTGATACAGCGGCGGCTGTTAATTGTGTTAATTGTGAGTGGAGTGTATTGATGACGGACTTGCTGTACCGTGTTTGCTACGGAGCCGCTGCTGTTGCTGTGTTTGGGGATCGCAACTTCAGTAGAACTGCTGCTGAAGGTTCCTCGCCGAATCTGCTACTGGAGCAGTGGACATCGCCGAGCTGAGAAGTTCCAGAGAAGAACAACCCGAGCCGACGACTATAGGCGGCAGCATCTCATCACAGCTGGGAGTGTTGAGCAAGTGGGCTCCACTTCGTACTTGACAACGACGACGACACACCGACCGCGTGGAGGGCCGTCGCTGTCGTCTTTAAAAGTCGTGCAGTGGAGTGTTGCTTCAACCTCAAAGCGACAGAAAAAGGAAGTTACCCCCCCCCCCCGTTTTTACAATGTCACGTGCTCATGGAAGGGAATCAAAGCAGTAATTCCACCCCTTCCTCCCCACACCTCATCCACCCACGCCGTCAAAACGACAAGTGTCTTTTGTTTAAAATGCTTTCGTTAATGTTTTTATGTTTATTTAACTCCATTTATGTTATATTATAACTGATCTCACACACACACACACGCACTACATAAACCATTGTGTGCACGTGCCACATACACTGCATTCATGTATGTACGACAACTATGACTATACATGTGCAACACATATTCCATCTGTAAGTACTACAACTCAGCACTACCATGTATATGCCCTAATGTACTACTGTATATGGATGAATTACCTTGTGTGTACTAATGTACTGCAATATATTTATTATTATGTATGGGTACTAATAGACTATTATATATACACTAGTGTACTGCTGTGTATATGTAGTAGATATACTTCTATGCATGTGTATACACCTTGTGTTTTACGGTATATACTGTTGTACTACTGTATGAAGTTCATGTACTATTTTGTATATGCATGTATCTGGGATAGCTGGATTTTGAGCAAGAGTTCGGACAGCCAACAGCAAGAAAAATAAGAAAGTAATACAGATAGAACCCTGCTTACGAAGTCTATCTCAGTAAACTTTATGGGACCCTTTCTCCCTTTCTGGAGAAGAAACAATCGAGAAGTGACCTCCTCTACATGATGATGATGATGAGGAGGAGGATACGTTTCGTGCACCCAGCAACACCCACATTTTGACCGCCTGTTGCCTTCCAAGTGATGATAAGCATGGAGGGTTTCTTTGTGTGTGAGATAGCCGAGACCAGTAACACCTGTCGTTATGGAGCAGTTTACCTTCTGTCAAATTCTACTTGAGGGATTTTATTTTCGTTTTAAAAAGGAGTCACAAAACTTTCTTGCTGCATAGAAAAATGTGTGGCATTTAATGATGTTAATATAGAGGAGTGTGTGGAATTTAATGATTTCAGTATAGTTGTTGGCATTGCAGGTTCAGTTTATGTCTCTTGCACGTTGAGAAATATTTCATAGCCGGAGCGCTGTTTAATGTTTGAATGACTGTAGGGGTCTTTCATACAGATTTCACATTAAAGTATATCATAGCTTGTCACGGACCATCCGCAGACATGCGCATTCTTTCCAAAAACCAATATAAGATCGCTTAAGGGTGGGCGTCCCTCCTTAGAGGCACCAATAATTATTAGAACCAAACACAAGTTTACAAGTAGACAAAATATGCACAGCAATCCACAGTCAATAATAATAACACTCCATCACGTTCACACCATCAAAGTTACCAAGTCACTGCCGGAATCCACACGGCACCAATTTAAAGAGTTACAATAATAACACACCATCAAAGTTTACCATGTCACTCAGCCGGAATCCACACGGCATCAAATGAAGAACTACAATAATAACACACCATCAAAGTTTACCAAGTCACTCAGCCGGAATCCACACGGCACCAAATGAAGAATTACCATAATAACACACCATCAAAGTTCAACATGTTAATAACCGTTTAGTCCCTGCAGCTCTCCAGTCCCCGGTTTCTTTTAGTCCTCTTAAAGCCTTTCTTCTACAGTTCAATAAATGATAAAAGAGTGTTTCTACCATACCGATAAGTTACTGTCAGGCGGGTGGGTAGAGCAATATGTAGCTGGGGATGAAACTAAGAGGGAACCATCCCTCCACCGGCGGTTAGTTTCAGATGACCAGGCACCCTCCCTGGTGGTGGTCAGTACGTCAGCACCCTCCTTACTCTGTCCCAGTCCACTTCTCCAGCTCGCCCACGTCGGTGTGCAGTTTCTTGGCCCCCAAGAATTTGCACGGCCTGTTGCTCATACCACAGAGCTCCCACGGCGATGATAAGGACTAAAGAAACACGATGTACATCCACAGTAGTACATCTGCACTAGTACATCTCCCGTAATACAGCCACAGTATCACGTCCACAGAGATGGTACTACCACAAAGTAGATCCCCCGTAATACATACACAGTATCACGTCCACAGAGATCGTCGAGTCGGTGAATTAAAACCACAAATCCACCAAATTATTCTCAGCCGCCCCCTGTCCACTTATGGTCGGGCTTAAATATAACCACCCCAGTCCCTCTAGACCAGGTGTCAGCACTGCCTGGCCCGCACGTGGTCTTCGCTGAAATTGCGTCGCAAGCATTTTCTAAAAACAAACCGTCAACACCGGATGTCAACCTTCCCCCATCCCCTCTTGCCCCCTCTACTACGCAGTTGTCCGTTACATAGCTACACAAATAACATTAACAGTAAAAATATTCACAGACAGAAGAAAATAAACACAGAGGCTACCGGAGTCGGAAAGTCTTACCCGTAAAAAGACTTTAATTTTGAAGATTTAGAAAACATCCTTACGAAGATCTTCTGTAAATTCTTCAGTTATTTGTTTGTACGTTAACTTTGGAAAGATTTACATGCAAGTAAAAAAACTAATGATGGAGTAATGTCTAATGATACCAGATAATGATACGTTCAAGATAAGACTTGTCGAATTCAAAGTAATCCACCCTTTCCATTCTCAAGATACACACCCACAAACATCAGCATGTACCGGTCAAGGCCACTCGCACAGACGTCAGAGTTGTACATAGCGAGTCAACAGGGGCTGAGAACCAATTAAATCTATTTCCTTTATTTCTTATGGGGAAAAACTGTTTCGGATAACGAACATTTCGGATAACGAACAACTTTCCAGAACGGATTATGTTCGTTAACCGAGTTCCACTGTACTATATACATCTGAAATGACAATACTTCGCGATCACCTTCACTAGACTCATCACTTCCGATACTATCATCATTTACAAAAACTCATCTTAAGCAGGATGCTGCTCTTGCCATGTAATGTTGGGGTTGATTTTATTTTGTACTAGAAATGCATCTAACAGATACTGTTGTATTCGCTTTTCTTCTATCGCTTCTTCTATCACTCCCGCCCTGCTTTGTCCATTTGTCTCGAGCTGTAGGTTAATGTTCTTACCGGCCAGGAGAGTGATGGGGAGATGGGAGGCTATTGCCTCGGTAGCCACGTGATTCTTGTAACACCTGACATCCATCGCTGATACCCTTCGGAACCATTTGCCGAAGGTTTCCTGACAGTCGTTAGAAGGACCGTCACCGGCGGCCATGAAATCTTCCCTATGCCAGTAACTTGAGGTTTCTGCAATTACTGATCAACAATGTTTCCATTGTCATCATGATGGCGCGTACTTCCCGTTTGGTGGCTATTTTGAGATACCTGCAGGGGTCACCTGGTGGGTTTCTCTAATTTGCTATGAATGCATTAGTGTTTGTTATATTGGAGGAGTCTCAGGTACAACATTGACCCCTATCATGAATTATATAATTCATAGCAATTATTAACCTGTTTACTCAGGCCCAGTCCCTGACTCATTGTTTTTATGAGTGACTGTGTATTTATGCTTAACAATACTAAAATTTAGTTCTAATCCAATATGCCTTTATCCTCCATTTATCAAACTGCTTGTTATTAAGGAAATTGTTTGCATTGACAAGTTACATAAAATGCGTGAGTCAAATATATGAATGTTTATATATATAAAATTATTTAGCTGATATTTCATGTATGCTGCTTCTAAAAGTTATGTTTTGAATTGCACTTGTAAGCGGAGATATCCTACGGCAATCGTGTTTTGTAAACAATACGCGCTAGTAGAGTGGCTATCTCATGATTTACCCCTCTCTCTTTCTCTGGGCTCAGCTTCATTCTCTCTTTTCTGTAAGCCCGATAGCGACATATGAAATCACAAGATCACATGAGTTCCACCAAGCCTTATAGAATAAAAGATTAAAAGTGTGCTTAGGGCCTGTATCATGCAACTTGTTTGATGTTTTTGTCCCCACAATGTTGACAATTGGTTGGCTGTTTGGTAGGTCCCTTGATTCCTTATTTGTTTTTAATGTGTCAGTTCATCCGCCTTTGCACAACTAGCTGAACACAGTCATGAAGAGAAAAGTAGTTTTAATTGCTGTTATCAGTAGCCCCTGAGCGGTAAATAGTGTAAGGGACACAACTCTGTTTTAAGCCTTTTAATAAGGTAGTAGTTATCTACCTTACAGCGAAGTCAAGTCACGGCATTATATCAAATAGTTATGACATTTACGCCTAAAAATGAAAATAAAAGAAGTGCCATGTGGCCGTTGATGTGGTAATTGTGATACTGTGTGATAAATTAAAAGCTGTAATTTTCGCTATAATAGATGTAATAAATAGTGACAGGCATCCAGAGAAACTGTGCATAAATTTCACAAAAATTATGCAAAGGAATACGCCCAGAGGTGCTTTTGCAAAAAACGGTATTTTAAGCCATAATATATATATATATATATTCCTTGGTCCCAACACAAATGCAACAACAACAACAACACAACAACAACAACAACAACAACAACAACAACAACAACAACAGCAGCAGCAGTAGTAATTATTATTATTTCTGTGTTATCAGCTGTGATGTTAGCCTCAGATATTAATTTGGAATTAGAAATAAAGATAAAACGATCCATTGTAGTACAAATTCCTGTATCAAACGAGAACTGCTAAATATGTAAGTTGCGCTGATTAAAAAGTACATCCATAACATTTTCAAAATAAACTCAGTCAAATAAGCAGTCATCTTATAACGGTCAACGATGATTTTGGAATCTGAGAAGTAAAAGAGAAAAGGTTAAGGTGGTAACTGTGAAAGGCTTTTAATGTTTACTTAAAGAAAAAGGTTTGTCCACATATTTCTATCTGCAGGAAGCCGATTCGCTGTAAATGGACGGGGGTTAAATTTCATCTGTCATCTTCATCTCAGAAAGCAACTCAGGGACGTAGTCTCCATTGAGATCCCTCAGCTCATTGCATTTGAAGTCAAACTTCATCGACTTGGTCTTGTGAGCCACAGTCGTTGTCCCTGTCAGCTTGACGCTGATGGAGAATTTCTCGCCGGGTTTCACATCACTGTCAGCAGCCAAATGTGTCGAAGTTTAGAATGAAAGTTTTGGGACAATAAACATCAAATCATCAATAAAAAAGGTGAAGCAAAAGTAATGAAAATCTTCTAGATAGGAATCAACTGACAGACAAAGAGAGGGACTTGGAAAGACAGAGACACACAAACAGTCTGGCAGAGATTAAAGGAGACGTTCACAATTTAAGAAAGACTAAAAGAAACATAATCAAGATTTGCTTTTATGGCTAGAAAGTTTTTGACAAAGCTCAGCGTATTATGCCTGGCCTGTATTGCTCCTGTTGTTGCCATATGTCAAATAACTATAAAAGTCAATTGTCAACCCTGACCCTTACCTAACTTTCGCTCGCAGCATGTTGTAATAGGAAGTGAAACGCTTGTCTCCCTTGTCTGCCAGGTCTAGATTGCCTGTCATGATAAACCTACATTTGGTCAGAGGGCGGTCAGGTAAAGGATTGGTGAAGGACACCGTGACGTCAGCTGCCTGACCAGACTTGATCGTTGTTGGACCCTGTTTGTGGACATAAAGAATTCAATAAAAAAATTCAATGAAAAGCTACGGGACAAAAATAAGTGGTAAAACTAAAACCGTGATACACATACATGTCCCTTAAATACACTATTAAAAAAACGGTCGTTGTAGATATATCCCTCTTTGCTCTCTTTTTCCATCAAAACTTTACTTTTCTGACGCTTCAGAGGTTAGAACTTAGAAAAATACTTTAAGCAATTTACAACATTTTTTTAAGTTCTAAACTGTTGTTATGCACTGTATTCTAAAAACTTTTAAAATACATTTAAGACCTAAAACTGCTTAAAAGTGTGCAACTAGCCCCAGAGCTCTAAGTATTTGACTGTTCGCTTCCACTACAATCTTATAATGCATACAAATCCATTTGAATAGATAGTCCACCCAAATAAACAGTTTACTCGTGTTAGTATTAACCACACCTGCACTGTAAGGTCGGGTAGACTGACAGTGTATGGTCTCTGGGTACTGTAAGGCATGTCATCATTGAGGTCAACTGCACAGCCGTAGACGAAGAGTGTCAGCCACTGGTTATTTCTTTCATGTACTCTGTGTACGGGATTTCGAGATTGAATGCCGACCTGCGAAGAAAGGAGGTGAAAACTACTCACAAAGTTTCAGAAACATGTAGAAAGCATTTTATTGTTATTCAGTCGTTCTTGCACATTCGCGAGTTGTAAGGCATTAAAAAGAAAGAAAATGTACCCAGTCCTGAGGGAAGAATAAAATTGTCGAACTTCGTTTTCGCCACGTTGTCGTCTGCAAGGCCGCGGTCCCAGTACTGCGTGTGGCGAGCGGTCAGCGTCACTGCTACTCGTCGGTCTTCTTGACTAACGTTTGTTACGATGAAAGTGGCAATGATGTCTTGGCCGACAAAAGTCTTCTTGTCTTCTGCTTCCTCCCTGAGTTCCACTTTCAGTTCCTGGATAGATAGATGAAATCTGTTTAAGAAAACCTTTGGAAGAAAAATATTAGACTTACAAATTTTCTGGAAAAAAAAAATTGAAACATACTGAAATGTAAAATCTTTATATCGTGTTGTGTGCACAGAGTTCATGACTGTTTTCTGAGCAGATTTTCTTCTTTCTTTTTCTCTCTTCTTTCTTTCGCTCTGTTTCTCTTTGGTTTTTTTTTCTTTCTTCTTCTTCTTTTTTGTTTATTTACCTCTTTCTTTCTTCACCTACTTCTACTTTTTTCCCTCTTTCTCTTTCTCAACCTACTTTTTTTTATTCTTTCATGTTTTTTTATATCTTTCTTCTCGTGCACCTTCTCTTTTCTTTTTTACTTACGTTTCTTTTCTTTCTTTTATTACCTACTTTTCTTTCTTTTTCTTTTCTGCTTCTCTAGTGTCTGGATGCTTGGTTTGGATCCTAGAGCCAGAAGCACTGCTCACAGCTAAACTAACCAGAGGGCTAAAGCAGTAACTGAAATAACTGAAGTGATTGTAAATCGTTAGCTGCTGAAGCTATCGTCTTGTGGCGTATTGTACACCTGGCCCAGGTATTGCTAACTATGCTAACAGTGAAGCTTACAGCCTTTCCCTGGAAAAGTTTTTCTCCAAAACCTGTGTAACGCAACGCCCTCTCCACACTTCGTCTCTCAGCTTCGGACCCTGTGTGATGTAACACAAACACTTTTTGTTACATCTTTTTACAAAGATACACGAACAGTCATCCCATTCTGGGAACCTCGTATATTCATAAAACAAGCAGCAAACTAACTGCTCAGAGCACCAAGAAATAAGAACACGAGTTCATAATAGTTCTATCCTTTCGCCGTTCTAGGCAAAGTATACAGTCATGCTCTTTGAATAGCTTATAATTAAATAACGGCTGGGTTTTGGACGCTGAAATTTTAGGCATATATCGCCAGGTCTACCCATATTTGCAGAAAACCCAAACCAATCAGGTTTGTCTTTAAAGTATCTGACAACTATCATTAAATAAGTGTGAAATCATCTGTAACCTCTTTCATGCAATGCTCACCTTCTTTCGGTTTATATTCCTCAGAGATGTCCAGTCTGACAAAACTGTCATCCTTTTCATAGCCGGTTAAGTTCTTCAGGCTGATCCGGTTGGCTTCTTCGTGCTTATTTTCACACCAATGCTAAAAGGGAAAAAAATTTATTTTCTAATGTAAGAACTGGCATTATGGAATTTTTAAAACTTAAGAAATAATGATAGATGATATAGTCTTTTTGGCACACTAATTTTAGTGACAGGTGTTGGGGCACCAGAAGGCACTGAACTTTCGGATGTCATTATCCCTTACCTTCGGGAGTCGACAGATGACGGCACCAGCCTCTCTCCGTCGTCCTTGACGACCCACTGAACTTCATCGGCGTTGACTTCGGCGAAGACAAAGGCGGTGTCGTAGCCGATGTTGATGTCCCTTTGCAGACAGCAGCAACTGGACAGGGACCACACTGGAACTGACCTGCAGTGGAAACCGTTTACTTATTTATTTCTCCATCTCTGATTTATGTTTTGAACTTGTGAATTCCTGAAAGCAGCGTAAGGTTTTCTTCCATTGTGTTTGCTTGGTTCTTGACAGTTCATCTCAAACTGATCTTTAAGCCAAATACAGTTTGAATACACAAAGCTCTCTTCCTGCAAAGCTTTGTTTAATTTGGAAGGAGACAGGAACATGACACCTTAAACGGCTAAGAACATCTTTATTGCTATAGGAACAAAGGGGGACAGACAGACCGAGGCTTCGTTCTTGAGGTGTGGCATCCAGTGCATGCCACCCATCATAACCAGGAGATAGATCAGGTCGCAGTATCCACACTTCATTCCAGCAGT
Source organism: Pomacea canaliculata (assembly GCF_003073045.1). NCBI lineage: Eukaryota > Metazoa > Mollusca > Gastropoda > Architaenioglossa > Ampullariidae > Pomacea > Pomacea canaliculata. Next base: position 13,636,257 of record NC_037601.1, on the reverse strand, counting down.
GAAAATTCCTGAAATAGTATTCACAAACACACGAAATACATTTTTATTAACAGCACAATATTGGTATTGTACAAAACATTGTCTAAAAGTGTGATTAATCAGCTCAAACCGCTAAAAAGTACATGTACACCTGTACTGTTAAAAATCAACATTGTCCTCATTAAAAACATATTACCTGTGTTTTTTAATATTTTGTGTTATTTTTCGAGTCCAGTTCTGTAGCTCTATTATCTACTGTGCATTTTTGAAAATTCCTCCCCTCGTCTTCACTGCCGCCTGTCTACAAATAACTGTCTCGGTGCTGACTCACCAAATGGAGTCGTCGCTAAGACGAGCCAGCTTGTTGCCTTCTTCGTCGTAGTAACGGTCAATGGTGCAGGTGTTGTCTGCATCATGGGCGGAGCTGAAGTTGGTCAGCGACCTGCAGGGGATCCCCAGGGTGCGGCAGACTGTAAAATTGACATCGAGAGGCTTCTCATTAGTGCTCCTTTGCCTGTCTCCTGTACTTTACCTGACTGCCTTCCAGAACAAAACAAAATGTCATGCAAGAAGCTGCAGGTAGAGAAAAATTCGCTTCCATTCCTTAATACAGTTTATTTCGTGTCATCAAGCATACCTGTGGTCAACAATTGTGCAAATACCCAGCATTGACCAAAGCGGACAGGCTGCTTGGTGGTGTAGTACTGTTCAGAATGGCCACACTGTCACTCCATGTTGTTGGGGAGACCCCTCCACTGTAGTCTCCAGACCAGTTGCCAACAAGAACTCCATTGTCATCGTTGCTGTTAATCTGTCATCATCATCAATCATCAATCATCAATCAATCATCAATGAATCATCAATCATCCATCAGTCATCATCATCAAGCATCTCAAGCAGCATAGACGGAAGGACTCTGTTAAATAGGTTTCTGCATTCAGAGGCCTTAGTGCTTGATGAATGAAAATGTAGAAACACAAAAAATTACAGAGGGTTTGCGGTAATGACTATAGAACGATGGGGAAAGTATATATTCTTTTCTAATGCCAACTGCTTATATACACTAATGACAAACCTAGAATGTATATGAGCATATAATATATACTTATACATTTAAGAGGAAGGGAAGAAAACCCACTTAAAACACCAAAAGGAAGAACTTAAATACTTGATAATGTGTGCCTGTGTTTTGAGTGTGTGACAGACAAACAGACAGACAGACAGACAGACAGACAGACAGACAGACAGATGCTTACTATACTTGACAACGCCCGACACACTCCAACAGGGTCACCCATGACTGGAGTCATTTTGAAGCCAAACGCTTTTCTGAGTAGCAGGAAGCACACTTGCAGAATGTCCTTTTGAAACTAAAGCACAATCAAGTCAGGGAGACTCATTTAGAAATAAATTCTTCTGGAGCAACTAGTTTTTAGCTTTCTAGTGAAAAAGTCTTTGGTAAGCAGAGTAAACATAATTCAAACTCCGGAGACATTTTAAGTACAACTCTTCCGATTCCAAGGAGCACTGAAGGAAACCATTACTACAAAAATTAAGCTTGGTCTTTCTCTTTCTTGTTTTTTGAATCAGATTTCAACCTAGAGACAGGTAACATCTCACCTGACCATAGAACCATGAAAATGAGGAAACTCTGTACTGGTTGCCTACAAACACGTTGCCTTCTTCATTGAGGATGTATTCTTTTAATAGAGTCTCGTCCTCCGGGAAATGAACCAGGTCGTCTAAAATACAAAGAAATTGTCAGTCAGTCGTCTCTGTGTGCCGGTGAGATGAAAGGAAAGTAGGAGAATGAACGGATAAAGGAATGAATGAAGCAATTCTATTCCTCAGACTCTTTACAAAATGTTGCAAAATACATAGCTATCTGCTGTCGTCCCCCTTTTCTCCCTCTCTCCTCTCTTTCTCCCTCTCTGTCATTACTGGTTTATCATTTCATCTGTCTTCCTTGCGCATGAGACTAGCGACTTAAGTATCCTGGATTCGGAGAACTGGCAAATCAAACAAAAGCAATACTCAAGACCACTTATCCTCCCACATTGGAAGCATATCACGGTAAACCTTGTGAATCAGGGTGCCTACCTGCTGACCAAGGGTTAAAAAGGATGTAGATGGGCTTCGGGCAGATCCACACGTAGTCAACGTTGACGAGGGTGGTCTTGATTCTCATCTCCCACTCGGCCACCACTGCGGTACCCGGGATGTACACCAACACCGAGATCTGTTCCCTGAGGTCGGCCCTTGTTTTGTCTTGTCTAGGCGTGCACCCCAAGTCTTGTTCTTCAGGTAACTCTCTCCTTTCCCAGTTCCATCAAGATCAAACTCCACTCTCATGTTCTTTGCCGGATTTTGAATGTCTACAACATTATATACCACCTACATAAGGGAGTTGTTTTTATTAATAGTAGTATTAGTAGAACTGTCTCAAAAGCAAAAGTTTTATCAAAATCTTATCTTATGAAAATTGTGATTCCTTTCACAAATGTCCTTGCGGAACTCTTCAGCGTTTTCGTCAGATTTTTTCCGGTAGCAATATAAAAACATGCATTAAAAACAACAGCGAGAATGAAAATGTAGGTCAAAGATTGACCTTTCACCTAATTTATTGAGGGAGTTGATTGAAGGGGTAGTGCAAGAGCCAGTGAAACGGAAGAATGAGATCAGGTAGGATGAAAAAAAAATTCTGGAAGATGATACCCGCAAGAAAGACAAAGCTGAGATGATCCTTGACGCGTCGTAAGGACGATTTAAGGTGATGGTCATCCAGAACTCTCGCCCTCGGCGGAAGACGGCTTCGGGTTGGTCACTCTGGACATTCTCGTATTCAAACGTATGATGCTCAAGCGCGTTTCCTTTCTCGTGTAGGTCCACATTCCTAACGACCAAGCTCCAGATGACTCGGCTTTCTGCAAGGTGATGCGTTTCGATTCTGGCAAAAGATTTGCACTTTCTTTGTCAAATATTAAAATTTTTAAACATCTGTGCGTGCGAGTTCTATTTAAGAAAGTAAGATGGGAGAAAAGTTTAACTGAATTATTTTCGAACGCCCCTGATATTCAGATTGTGCTTTGAGCTTTACGACAAGGGGAAATAATTCTATACCCGTTACGGGCGCATAACCTTTTTAATTTGTCTTTACGTGTTGTGATCAGCAATCCTTACCCATCATGATCTCTAACTTTCGCAATAACTTTAGATGTACACGATCTAACGACCTAAACAAGAAAGGTATTCATAACAAACAACACAGAGAAAGAATACAGATACGTATTGAAAAAGACTTGAATTTGATGAGAGCTGAATCCACGAACTAAGCTCAAGAGAAACATTTTTCGTCACTACATCAGTGGCTTCACATTTATAAAGCAAAGACTAAATCGTGATTATCTGATTATGAGCACTCTTCCCGGCTTTGTCGAGAAAGGAAATTCTGTCGTTCGCCAAGAAGCTTTGTTGTGACGTCATTTCCGTTTTTTCTCTCGCACCGAATCCGCACGCCGATTTGTCAAACCTTTCTACACGCCGTTATAAGCAGAGCACAAAGAAGACCTTCATCTTCGGCAGACAGGAGCGACACAGAGAGACCTCGTGGTACAACCTGACACGGACTTCACATACAGGAACTATCTGACAGTCTCACCGGTGACATGCTGTGCTGGAATTTGCAAAATCTTGTTTTCAACTTTGACTTGAGACGACAGTGATGGGACGAATGCTTGAATAGATGGGCGTAGTTATGCTTTAATGGAGTCCTATGCTAGTTTCTTTTTGAATTATTTTAATGCTGGATAAACAGATGCAATATGAAGGAATCGCTAAATTATGTCAGCAGTAAGCAAGATAGAGCACACACGTTTATATGTGCGTTTGTAGACTGAAACACAATTCAGTCCAAATTATTATCTACCTTCATCCTCCGAGATGTGCTTCCACAGAGCCTCCATGCCGTCCGCAGTCTCTGGCTGGTCCTCGCGCCAGAACTCCAGGTCCCTGAGGTAGTGGCGCGCACCTGATCTCGGCGGACCATAAAAGGCGACAGTTTTTGCCACATTTCCACTCGGTCGCTCAGGTATCACTCGCCCAGACATGTCGGTGTTGGCTATTCTCAGTCTACGGCCGATTCTCCTTCTAGTCTCTCCTGACATCGTGACTTTATTAGAAGAGAAAAAGTCTTTGTTAACAGTTAATTAAAAACAAACTTTATTGAAATTTTAGAGAATAATATTTTTTTCTACAGCTTTTGTACTCAAAGCTCGTTCGCAGTACTTAAGATACTTGAAAGGAGTTTGAGACAGTTTCACTAACGGGCGAAGTCACGGTCTTATAGAAAATTATTTCCGTTGAAGCAAACCACTGGTAAAATTTGGTCATTTGGTCTGCAAAAATAAAAGGTATATGATTTTTTTATCCATGAAAACAAAACACCAGGAAATCATAAAAATGATGTAACCCGTCTCCGTTGTATCAAATATTACTGACCCTCTGACAGGGAGAACGATCTGTGAGGTGCATTCGGCTTTGCACCGGGAGGTCAGTAGGTGAAGTCCGCAGGACCTGAGACACTGATGTCACTTGCGGTGAGCACCAGCACTACCAGCAAGATGCTCACTAACTCTGTATAACCATGCAGCAAAGCCCACTATCTGTTGCCATCTGCAGTTGTTTCCGATGTGTTTTCCGGATTTTTCAGCTTACGTCCGCATGGTGTTAAGACTGTTTGACTAGTCTACACGTAGTCTCCCCTTTTGGTTTTATTTTGTTTTTTCGAAATAAATTGTTCGTAGCGCGAAATGTTTTAACGTTAATTATTCTAGACACGACTAAGATGATGATGATTTTGCCGGACTTACCTTGGAGTTAATTTTGTTCTGGGAATTGCTGACCAAGGCGGTGCTTGATTTGTCTTATGTCTCCCGATGCTTATTGATGAGGCAGATGTCTTGTCGCGGCAAGGCTCGCAATTTTATACACAACCCACGCCGAAGTTTCGTTTCTTACATATGATATAAGATACTGGTCCAGCGTCTGACTGCATCCGGGTAGCAGAGAAATGTGCAAGAGCCGCACTCGTGTCTCACGCCAAGCTGGCCAGGGTCAAAGGTCGGCAGCTGCAGGAAGCAGGTTGTGAGACTCTGACGTGGGTTGCAGTTATCGAGAACGCCAGCAGCGCGTGCTCCACCAGCCTATGACGGTCTATTGTAGCTATGCAGTGAATCCCATTACACAGTGATGTGTCTGATGTGACCTTATGGTCTTTAGGAATTCTGACATCTTGGTCATCAACTTCCCTCGTGAGAGTCGACGTAAGTATAATTTCATCCTGACATCTGTATTTACTTCCGGTGTGATTCCTTGACCTTTCAGTTGAAGTTCACACGTGGTATCTGCAATCAGCTGATGTGACTTTCACAAGTAATACGTCCTTTCTAAATAAATACTAGCATGATGACTATGAGCCCGATAAAATTTAATCCCACAATCTTCAATTTCCTTCCTAAGAACAGAGTGTTGACTCGGTTGACTAGTCCGCCCGCTTTTCTCCCCATGCTAATTCATGTAACTCATTACCAATCATTATTGGTAGTTAGCCGATTCTTCTTTGCATCTTCTATGTTTGTCTTATATAACCTGTCACTGCTGTTGTTTATCTTTCCCTTCTTCGTATGTTGTCCCATGTCTCTCATTGTTGTTTCATGAGCAGAGAGCATGTTCCTTCATGATCGTGATCGTGACCGTTCTCTGTATAAATCTTGTATTGCTGTTGTTTTTGTTGTTGTTGTTGTTGTTGTTGTTGTTGCTGTTAATTCAAATACCTCAATCTCACGCATCAATGAACTACATACCAACTAGCATCCTATAACTTATTAACACAACCCCTTACTTTTCTGAGATTTTAAACATATTTTATTTGAAAACAGTGACATCTGCAGTCAAAACTAACTATAAAAGAATTATTCAAAATAAATGTTTCGGTGGTAATTGTGGACAAGGGTGGAAAATTATCATTGCAAAGACGCAACATCCATTCTTACGTGAGATCATTTTTAATAAAGACGGTTAAAATATATAATTATGCAAAGCACTTTGTCTAACGAGGTGCTTGTTCAAGAATTTTAAACCGTTTATCCAACCTTAAATGTGTGCTTGAAGAGATAAAGTGTTAAAACTGGGAGTCTCAAGTGGAATTAAACTTAATAAAAAATGGTTTACCGAAAAAAAACCATCTGTAGAGAACGCCTCCTCCTCCTCCTCATCATCATTTCTGTCCCCAGCGCCATTTAATATCTATCTGGAATGCATCATGTGGGATACACTCAAGGACCACCCCACCCACGCCCATGCCTAATGAAAGGTAAGACAATAAGTAACCTAGACTTTGGCGATGACATCGGTCTGATGGTGACCGACAAGCTCGAATCAACTACAGAGAACACCCTAGTGGATTCCAGCAATCTCCTCTCACTACCATTAAACAGCGGAAGCTGATGAGTTCACTCATGTTTATCCAAACAACACATTAACGAAGACGGTCCTGCAAGGGAGGAAGGTAGTCGCCGGCGGGACAAGTGAAAGAGGAACAGATGGTAGGTAATTTTTAGAATAAAAGCTAGAATAAATGGGAATGTTATTTTCTATTAACCGTGCATTCTACAAAACCATAAATCTTTGTATATCTATCGATAGCGAATTTTGTTACCTGAAAATAGAACAAAACATCAAGTAAAAAATATGCATGGGGATAATAGTGGTAGGCTGATAATAAAAGGCAAAGTTTCTTGTTTGTTTAGAGGATTCAAGGAAACTGCTAAGTTGCAATTTTCTATATGTGCAGGAAGCCAGCCTAGTGAATGGTCCGATGTTGCATCTCAAGGAAGCAACTCAGGGACGTAGTCTCCATTGAGATCCCTCAGCTCTTCGCATTTGAAGTCAAACTTCATCGACTTGGTCTTGTTAGCCACAGTTGTTGTCCCTGTCAGCTTGACGCTGAAGGAGAATTTCTCGCCGGGTTTCACGTCACTGTCAACAGACAGACAGAAGTATTAAAGGAAGTACATGTATTCGAAAATTTAAAAAAAATTAAAGCAGAAGTTGTAACAAAGTAATTCAGTTTACTTTTATAGCTAAAATACTTTCCTCAAGTTGAGCGATGTATACTTGGCCTATTGTATTCCATATAACTACAGGAGCCAATTGTCCACCCTGACCCTTACCTGACATCCGCTCGCAACATCTTGAAATAGGGAGCGAAACGCTTGTCTCCCTTGTCTGCCAGTTCTAGATTGCCGGTCATGAGAAACCCACATTTGGTCAGTGGGCGGTCAGGCAAAGGATTGGTGAAGGACACCGTGACGTCAGCTGCCTGACCAGACTTGATCGTTGCTGGACCCTGTTGGTTGACAAAGAATTCAATAGAATAGCGACAGCGTAAGAAATTTATTAAAAGCGATGGGCGAAATTATTTTTTTTAACCAAAGAACGATAAAAGAAATATTGTAATCCTTATCGATACCTGCACTGTAAGTTCGGGTAGACTGACAGTGTATGGTCTCTGGGCACTGTAAGGCATGTTCACCATCGAGGTCGACTGCGCAGCCGTAGACGAAAAGTGACAACCACTCATTACTTCCCTTTATGTACTCTGTGTAAGGGATTTTTAGGCTGAATGTCTGGCCTGAAAAAAAAAAAGAGAGATTAAAATGAAACGCATCAAACTTTCCCAGCTGCTTTTTTCCAGCCTCTCTCTCTCTCATACACACATATGCACGCGCATGATCTTCAGTTCCCTTCTGTAGTATGGGGTGGGACCGTTAAAAAGGGAGAGAAAATATACCCTGTCCTTTAGGTAGGACACAATTGTCGAATGTTTGTTTCACGATGTTTTCGTCTCACCACTTCGGTCCCAGTACTGAGTGTGGCGGGCGGTCATGGTCACTGCCACCCGTCGTTGCTGTTCACTGGCGTTTGTGACCACAAAATGGGCGACAAGATCTTGGCCGACGAAAGTCTTTACACCTTCTCCTTCCTGGAATGCCACTTTTAGCGCCTGAGTCACAGAAATAAACAAATCCGATTTTTAATAGAAGTCAGGCATGGAAATATTCTGACACCAAGCAGTCAACTTAATGTCTAACACTTCTTAAGAAATTTAGCTGTTTGTTAATCATCCAGCTTCTGACTAGCATCCTACTGTGCTTTCATTTCTCAGTCGCTGTTTGGTAATAAATCTTACAGTCTGTCCCTTGCAAAGTTTTTCTGCGAATCCCGTGTAACGCAGCGCTCTCTCCTCGCATTGTCTTTCAGCTTCGGAGCCTGATCATCGATAAAGAAACAGAAAATGTCATCAAACCTTCATTTGAAATATTTGCTATCATGAACTTTCAACTATCGGTTTCGCTTTTTCCAAAGTATTTTTTTTTCAACAAAGACATTGCATCCAGACAAATTTGTGACACACACACAGAGTAGGGGTTGTAACCTCTGGACAGTTTTGCTAACCTTCTTTCGGTTTGTAATTTTCCGTGAGATCCTGCCTAACGAAACTTCCGTCACTGTCACTGCCTTTCATGTTCTTCAACGCAGTCCCTGTTGGCTTCTTCGTGCTTATCTTCGCTCCAACGCTGAAGAGAACGAAAAGAAAATTCTGGACGTGAAAAAGAAAAGTTAGAAGCAAAACCAGTGACTGTAGTTATGAATTCTGTGCATACAATTTAATACTAGGAGTCTGAAGATCATAAGGCTCCCAACTTCCACAGCATTAGCCTTGACCTCTAGTCAACCAAGAGGTTCTGACCTGGTGGTATCGATGGAGGACGGTGTGAGTGTTTCTCCGTCGTCCTTGACAACCCACTGAACTTCATCAGCGTTGACCTCGGCGAAGACGAAGGCGGTGTCGTAGCCGATGTCGATGTCACCTTTGCAGACAGCCGCGACTGGACAGGGACCACACTGGAACTTACCTGTAAATAAATGTGTTTTAATCGTTCAGTCACTTCAGCTCAGGTCTTTTAATTTGCTGACATCACAATCCTTCTTTTTCAATAGCAAAAGGTCAAAAGTTTAAAGTTTATGAATGCTTTCTGTTTTCTTTCCATGACTGTTTGTTTAAGTCTATCATACCTTCTATCATTTTGTAAAACTATTTTCCACAACCACCTACAATACGATCACTGGTATTGTTTTCCTCGCTACCATTATCATCATTATCATCGTTATGGTGATCGACTCAACATACATTCTCTTTTTTTTCTCCCTCTTTCTTTGGTTATCCTTTCTTTCTTTTTTTCGCCTTCTAATCGCAGTCTCTTCCTCCTTTTTCGTTTATTTCCTTCATAAATCAAGACGGATAAAACCCAGTTGTACGTATTGTGAAAGAAAGCTTGATTAAATCAAATGCTTCTTTAAAATGTTGTAGACTGTTGTAAAAGGATAGTTTATTGACATGTTGAGTATATCTCAAATCTGGAAGTATTTGATAAAAAAAGGAAATAAGTCAGTGATGTATCCAGACAGACCGGAACTTCGTTCTTGAGGTGTGGAATCCAGTGCATGCCACCCATCGAAGCCAGGGGGTAGATCAGGTCTCAGTATCCACACTTCATTCCAGCAGTGAAAATTCCTTGTTACATAAAATTTGTGTTATACTAAGGAGATATGCAGAGAAGTGATCTGCAATCTTGTTATATAATGATAATAGAAATAAGTTGCTTGATTTGATGTATTAGGCACGATCTTAATTTTAGTTTTAGGGTGAGGGTTTAAATTAATTTTAGTGTCAAGTGGACAAAGCAGACTACGTGAGGTCATACGGTTTTCATAACTACTCCATGTTTGTAATCATTAAATTTCCTAATTATTAAATTTCATTATAAAAGTTATCAATGAATAAAAAAGGACGTTCTAATGGATTTACCATATGGAATCATTGTTACGATCGGCCAGGCTGTTGCCTTTTTCGTCGAAGTAATGGTCGATGGTGCAGGTGGCGTTTGCATCATGTGCTGAGTTGAAGTTGGTCAGTGACCTGCAGGGGATCCCCAGACTACGGCAAACTGTAAACATTGACACCTGACAGCAAACTGATCTCAGTGCTACAAAATGCCAAGGATTATAAAATTGAATTTTTAACAGCAACTCATCCATTAATAAAGATTTCAAAAAAAAAAAAAAAATTGAAACGCACAAGGAAGAAGAAAATTAATTGCACTCAAAGTAATCTCGTCATTAGAGAAATGATAAAAGGAATACATAAGCAAAGGAAGCATGTAATATGATAAAATGATAATGCATTGGTGGGTGATGCCAAACAGGAACCTTAAGGGCTGAAGATCATACCTGTGGTCAACACCTGTGCAAAAACCCAGCATTGACCAAAGCCGACCGGTTTCTGGGTGGTGTAGTACTGTTTCAGGATGGCCACACTGTCACTCCATGTTGTTGGGGAGACCCCTCCACTGTAGTCTCCAGACCAGTTGCCAACAAGAACTCCATTGTCGTCGTTGCTGTTAATCTGTCATCATCATCAACAAAAGAAGTTATTGTCAATTAGATATAAACTACCGTTCTGTTGTCTGTTATTATTTATGATTTTATATTGTGGTTTTGAGTGGCATATTATTTATTGTGCAATATGTTGCATTAGGTTAAATTTGGAAAAAAACTTTAACAACTTAACTTGAACATGATGAAGTAGAGTTTGAATAATAAATTTTTAGAGATGACGCTGCTGTATTTATTTATTTTGTACAGACATGAAGGTCTGCTAATTACTGATAAGAGAATAGCAAAAGGAATAAAATGTTGAAAAAAAGAAACAAGTTTGGATTACTGCATTACCAACATTCAAAAAGAAAGGAAGACTTACAATTTTTGACAGCGCCCGACTCACGCGGACGGCGTCTGCCATGTCAGGTGTCATCTTGAAGTCAAAAGCTTTTCTCAGGAGTAAAAAACAGATCTGCAGAATTTCTTTTGAAACTAAAACAACAATTCAGACATTACAACTCTTTAGGAAGTCGCATCAGAGTTTTACATTTGTTGTTGGATGTAATCAGTGATCCTCTCAAAAATACAAATTCACTAACACAAAAAAGAATCGTACAAGCCGTAGACATCTTTAGGGCCAAACTACTTAAGAAAAATTGGAGTTCGGTTTCAACATTGATTGTATTTTTAAATTGGGGGAGGAGATGAACGGACCTGGCTATAGAAAGAGAAAACATCTCACCTGGCTATAGAGACATAAAAATCTCACCTGACCATAGAACCACGAAAACGAAGAAATATTGTGGTGGTTGCCGACAAACACATTGCCCTCCTCGTTTACGATGTATTCTTTTAACAGGGTCTTGTCTTTCGGAAGTGAACCCGGTCATCTGGAACACGTTGCAAACCCGTGACAAAATCAGCCTGTAAATGTGCTATGCGTGTGAGCGCAATCGTGCTCATTAAACAAAATTTATCAATACTTTTGTAAACTCCTCTGTTTAAATAGTGAACTCAGCTACTTTTAGCTATGAATTAAGGGAAGCCCACCTGCTGACCAAGGGTTAAAAAGGACGTAGATGGGCTTCGGGTAGATCCACACGTAGTCAACGTTGGCGAGGGTGGTCTTGATCCTCATCTCCCACTCGGCCACCACGGCAGTACCCGGGATGTACACCAACACTGAGAGTTCCTTGAGGTCGGGCTTTGTTTTGTCTTTGTCTAGGCGTGCACCCCAAGTCTTGTTCTTTAGGTAACTCTCTCCTTTCCCAGTCCCATCAAGATCAAACTCCACTCGCATGTTACTGTCTGGGTTTTTGGAATCTACGATAATCCATACCAGCAATAAATTGTATTTACAATTCCATAAGGACCTTCGTGGGAAATACGGAAAAGTTTATCAATATAAAATCAAAATAATTTGTGTTCAAAATTAAAAAATAAGGGTCACATCTTAATTAATATTAAAAATGCAATTTGTAAACAGTTTTAGACTGATAGTAGGTATTTTTAAAAAACGGTTGTCATATAAGGATATACAGTACTTTTACAAGACTTTTCAAGAGTGATAAGAGTCAATGAGCGGAAAAAAAAGGAAAGGGAGGCAATGAAAGTCCACATGATACATGACTGAACCAGATAACAGAATTTTACACGCACGCACAGAAGGAGGAAAAAAAAAAAAAAAAAGAAAACAGGGTCTATGAGCTGAAGGAAAGGAAGAAAAAAGAAAACAGGTTCTATGACCTAAAGGATGATACCCGCGAGGAAGACAAAGCCAAGATGGTCGTTTGACGCGTTGTAAGGACGATTAAGGGTGATGGTCATCCTGAACTCCTTCCCTCGACGAAGGACTGCATCCGGGTCGCCACTCACTACACTCTCGTAGTTTAACGTCTCGTGCTCGAACGCGTTCGCTTTCTGTTGCAGGTTCACATTCTTCACGATCAGAGCCCCAGACGACTCGGCTTTCTCTGAGGTGATTCTTTTCGATGCTGGTACAACATTGACACAGACAGATGAGTGCTGATGAAGGCAGTCATCACATGGTAACAACTAAGTTTTACTTGTTTGTAAAAGAGCTCCAAATTTTGTTGAGAGAAAAAGATGTGAATGAACTTTTAATTTAGTTATAATAAGTAGGATTACATTTTTATATATTTCTGATACGCCAGGTCAACTTGCTGTCTTTTTTCCTACTCAGATTGCTAGTGCTTTAGAAATTGGAATTGTAATATAGGGGTTCATTCTATCTTAAATTAAAAGCAGCACCAACTTTCATCTGCCTCGATTTGCTTCCAAAGATCCTCCTTGACTTTTGCAGCCTTGGGATCGTCTTTCTTCCAGAACTCCAGGTCTTTGACGAAGTGTGGTGTCCCTGCTCTCGGTGGGCCATAGAACGCTACAGTTCTCGCGGCAGTTCCACTCGGTCCCGCCTCTGTCGCTTCCCAAGCACGGTACATCCTGACTTCCGGTACGTTAAGTATGGGCAGACGTTGCTAACTGAGTCTGACTTCGTGACCTGAAGGCGGGAAAAATTTATTACAGACTTTAAAAAAATAGGAATATACATTATTACAGCTGTGTTATTATGGGAAAATAATGCATGACCCTACATATTTATTTTGGACTAGCGAAATTAAAAGTGATATCAACAGTCCCTTAAGAAAATCTTTCTTCCATTAATTGTAAATGCCTGTCGGGACTTGCAGGACTGCTCGATAGGTGCTGTCTTGTCCTTTGAGGCAGTGGTCGCAGGGTCAGGGGTTAACATATTCACGATGCAGGCCTCAGACAGCAAGAGCACGAAGATGATATAGGTCTTTGGTGACAACCTCAGTATTCATTCGACAGGATGGACAGCATTAGTTTTGTCCGTCAAGCTCAAGCTCACTGCAACGCTCCAGCAAAGTTTAATCGGAATTATAAAAAATATGTAAGCGATGATGTGACTTCTTAGATTATATTACACCTTCCTTGTGAAACCTCGAGGAGCGGCGGGTGTAAATAATCTGCTGTTCACCTGCTGAACGTATCGCTCCATTTGGCCACACATTTTTTAAAAAGTCAGTGCAGTGTAAAGTTGCACATGAGGTATTATTGACAAGCCACGTGGCTCATGAGAAACATTACCAACAGTTAGTTTGAATAGTGCATAAAGGACATGCATAATGTGCTTCATACAGGAGCTCAAAGAACTCATTTCCCTTCTCGAAATTAATTTCTTAAGTAAAAAAAGGATGGTACTATCAAATGACATCCAAATGTTCACTGATGTTAATTAAGTACATGCGTATGCACTCTGACTCGCATGTTCTCGTGTGTACACACACATGCACGCATACAAAGCACAACAAAAAACATAAAGATAATTACAATCTCTCTCTCTCTCTTATGCACGCACGCACACAACCACAACTACTAACCACGAAAAAAAGTCGGTCTCTCCAATTTTCCCGGTTTTTCCAAATAAGAATTCCTTGAAACTTTCAGTTCCTTACAGCTACATTGAAACTAGCTAGCAACCGATGCGGTAAATCCGTTGACAACTCTGCATAACACCACACGTCCTTTATGTGGCTCAGAAGAAGGTCAAGGTTCAGGATATTGACAGCGTCAGTTGCCTGTGTCAATAACCAGAAGCAGGCCATGCATAACCGCACACATCATTGCACGGGTTGAATTGCAAGTAAGGACGAAACACATTGTGTAAACACTAATGTTGTATGTATGTAGCTGATACAAAGCACAGACTTCCAGACATCATACCGACAAATCCTTCTCCCTAAAATAACCACGTATCTTTTTTACCTGGCAGACGTTTATCCATGCATCAAAGAATGCATGCATTTAATACATATACATGCATGAACCTTAGGTAACACGGCCATAATGATGTTGACACAACAACGACAGCAAGGATAACGGTAAAAAAAAGTTGGTTTAGCTTTGTTCCCTCTATACTTACACTGTTTCAGCAGCTATTATCAGCAGCAGTAAACGATAAGTTAGTTATCAAATGAAGTTTAATATAGCTTTTTTTTCTACAAACATAATGCGTCACCTTAAACGAGTATAGCTAGACTCACCTTGAATAGCCACCCGTGAATTGTGGGCCCAGTGCGGTTTCGGACTACCGCCTGCTTTCGGTTTGTTGCTTATATACAAAGTAGTGCACTGAGAGAATGGTCCACGATGTTCCTGCATGAGCTACGCCCACGCTGCTGTCGAAGGACGCCGCTCGCTGAGCATAGGTACAGGTCCTCTTTTGTGGGTACGTGTCGGTTAAAATGGAGGGTGGGGAGAGGGGACCACAGGGTAGAGCTATGCTGTAAACTGTGCTTCACGCTCTCTTTACGACGAGAAGGGGATTGCTGAGTAATTAGTACACTAGTTGTCCCCACCTACGTGCACTGGCTCAGTACTTGTGGGCGGCATCTAACTTCAGCCTGTCGACCCACCTGTCGGGTACCTGACTCCAAAGGGGTTTGGTGCGTAAGCAAGGGAGAGGGACAGGTATCACCTTCTTAAAACGCTGAGCAGGAGAAAAGCGGAAATCGTATCATGTGACTTGCTTGATATTTCTGTAGAAAAGTGATATGCTGTTGGAATCTGGCAGGCTGCTTGTTGGATTGCTTGCTTGGTTTGAAGGTGACAGATCTTCAGACTCATTGTGACTCTCCCAGGAGGAAAAACTCAATCATGAATGTCAAAGGAACAAAAGTGTGACAAGGGACACAACTCTGCTTAACTCAATCTACCTATGTAGCAGTTATCTACCTTGCATCAAGTAAATTTTTTTTTCTTTAACAGCTCTTTTCCCACCAAGAATTAAGTAGTCAAATAATGTTTTTTTTTTCTTCTATGCACCGTCATTTAGCTCTTTTTTCTCATTCTCCATGTATATATGTATATCTTGAAACTAACCACTTCTCCTTTTAATAACTTTTGAGATCGAATTCAAAATGACGTTCTGTAATACAAGAAACAAGTTTCCCCAATCAAATTTTCACCTCATCGATCTACGGAACCGCTCAGTCCTTGAGGAGTAAAATATTTATCAGTGTCGTAGTCAATATGCCGCTCGCAACCTCGTGATGCACTAGCAACGAGGTGCTGTCCGCCATTTGTGCCACGATAGCGGTGTTGTGATAGAAGTCTGAATGTTTTTGTAATGACTGTCATCGGTTTATCTGCTTGTTTTCGTCAGGTCCGAATCACACATGGACAACTGTCACTCGACTTTAGACCTAGAAATGAAGCTAAACAACTAGATATGAGACTTTTATCTTTACACATTTTTTCACATTCATTTAGTGACTGTTTACAGAATTCTATCAAGCACTCTCCTGTATCTTAAACTTCATGTTGAAGATAAATGTATAATTTTAGCTCAGTTTTTTTTAATTGTTTTTCAAATCCATGTACACTTGACTTACCTAAAGTGTAAATAATTTTTATGAATTAGGGCTGATTTTACTGTAAAAGCTATCATATATTATGAACTGTCTGCACACTGAAGGACATTTTCACATGGCCATAAAATTTGATTTCATACACATAATCCCATAATATTCACAAAATATTCACAATAGTTCTTTTAATATTAGATATCATATCTTGTTGAACAGTATACAAAACATGCTAATAAACATTTTTATTGTGTTTAGACTATTTATATCAACTTAAAAAGCAAACTTTTCCAGTTTGTTTCAGTGGGAAATCATACCATCATCACTAAAGTGCAAAACAAGAATCATGTATAATGAGCAAATGTCACATTTTACCGCTGGGAGTAGCTACCTCTGTGGTACAAAGGTCTCATAGCAGAGATTTTGGGGAAACAAAATAAATTAACATTATAAGCAATATAAGCATCATAGCTGTCTCATTAAAGTAAACAGCATAAATTTTGAAACAAAATCCTGCATTTTGCCTTTTCTAGATTATTAGACAACAGGTTAAGATCTACAAAAAAAAAAAAAAATCAAAGTCAGCATCTGACCAGTACTCTATGCAAATGTAGACTAAGGTATGCATTTTGAAAGTAAAGGCAATCTGACAACACAAAATTTGCACTGTGAATTGTCAAAATGTGCTAACTATATTTATTTAAATTTGCAATACAGCAACAAATCTTAACTGTTTTCTATAATTTGGAAAATCATCACCTGGCTTTGCTGTGATCAGGTCAATGCGAACTTAGGACTGTAAAATGCTAAACTTTCTGTAAACAAAGACTGTAACTTAACACGAGTTCTAGCAAGGGTTGTTCTTGTGTTTTCAAATGCAGTGGATCCAGCTACAATTATAGAATCATTAATTTTGCTTGATGAAAGATCTGTTATCTTTAGTATTGAAATCTCTGTCAACAATAATTATGTGACCTGATAGAGAGAGAGAAACTAATAAATAGCCCCAAGATTCTGACCTGTAGGGTTAGACAAGTACGGAATATTTTTTAATAATTAAATTTGAACAACAAACTTGTATTTTCAATTATATGTTTTGTTTGATTCCTTGCCACCGAATGTCTCTGAAATATAGATGATTGATACTTGTGGTGTAATCTCAATCAGATAGCTTACAGAATATTTCTTGTAGCTGTAACACACTTGGTTTTGATTTACTTTGCCAGAAGGTTTTTGTGATTCAAATTCAAAGTGATCAACAATCAGAGCAACCATATTCTTGAAGCAAACTGACAAACAATTTCAGCGATTCTCCTCACATCTACTTTAGCAAAGAAATTTTAGACAACCATGCTACAAGTACACTAAGATTTACATGAAAACTCCAGTTAACATTGAGATTTTCAGCTGATGTGGTTTATTCTGAAATAAGTAACATAGCCTTATCTGTGTGACAGCATTTGGTTGACTCCTATGGCTTTACCATTCTAAAGATGTGGTTCATAACCAGCAAAGATCTATGTAAAATAAAACTTAAGATTCATTTTCATATTTTTCATAAATGTAAAGATATCATATGAAGTGTGGTCTCATAATCTTTCATGTTTTCATCTTGTCTTTGCCCAGTCAAATCTGCAATGTTTAAACATGAGGTATCTGTACAACTTTAGTCATTGCCTTGGTGTACGCTTTCTTTACATTCAATTCACTGTCAAACATTTCACTTTTCCTTTTGGGTTTGTTTCATTTGCAGCTTAGTTTCTGTTTCATGCTGGTAGTATACTGGTTCAGGAAATTTCTATTACCTATTTTGCAAGACACATGGTTTAGGTGCCGTCTTATGAAATCTAAACATTTGAGATAATATTGAAATTTTTTTCTAAAGGTAAGGAGTGGGAGACGTAGCTCCTTGTGGGGCGGCAGCATTTCGTGGGCTTTTTTAATGTGTTTTTTTTTTTTTGCCAGCATGCAACTGGTTGTTAATAGGTTACAATAATTGCATAAGGGTGAACAGATGGGTGCGGGGACTCGAGTCTAAGGATCCCTAGCTGGAGGAGGGGGCGGCGGTATCACGGGTGCCTAGGGGTATAAATACGACACTGATTATAATATGTCACTCGAGTTACATTAGCTTGCGTGGGGGTAGCAAGACAGCCGCTCAAGCATCCGGCGAAAATGGATGACATTACTTGAAAACGACCAATGTCCTTCAAGACAAAAGATTTGAGAGACGGAGAAATGAGACAAAGGGGTGATAATCCTGTTTGAGCTATGCGTCCGCAATTTGATATCGCAAGTAGCAGGCAAAAAAAAAAAAAAAAAAAAATAGACAATGAACTTGTTTTCACCGTCAGCTGTCTGCCCATAAACCTGATAAAAGGCTGACCACGCTACTATAAGTGTCACTGCAATTTCATTGCAGTATGCTACTCCCTGCATTTGTGCATGACATCGCCTCAAAGACTATTCAGCGGCTAGAGTTGCTTAAATGTGATAAAATATTTTTTTTCTTTTCTTTGTGTCTGTTCTTTTATTATTATTATTCGTTCGTTAGTTTCTCTCTTTCATTTTTTCGTTACTACTTTTGCTTTTGCTTGCGCAACGAATAGAAACATGCTAGAATTATGGACTTTATCTTTGAATTGGATTGCAAGGCCAGCAAATAAGTGGGTCAAGCATAGAGCTAGCGAAATAATTTAAGACACACCCCTGTTTACGTGCATGCATGTGGAATATAGTGGAACTGTCAGCCATTAATCAAATGCTAGAGGTAAATTCATAAATTAAACAGAAGGATCTTTGCATGCATTTTTTTAAAAGCAGAAGTACTTTGGCATTTATCCCCACTGTGGATAGAACGGACGGGAGGGTTCACCACAAACTTTGTCTATACACGTCCGTGGGTTCCCACTGGCCACATGAGTCATCCACTTGTGTGATTGTTAGCAGAGCACGCGCCCCGTGAGCCAGCTATCCAGGGAACGCATAATCCGTAGCTGGATTCCACAAGCAGAGATCGGGTGGCGAGACTTTAAAAAAAAAAATTGCTTTTAGCTGGGTTCACTTTCGAGAACCGATCGATCAATGGTTGACAAAGCAGTTTGGCTAGGCTGGGAATTTCTGGAACTGTGTCACCGCTACGACTGAAAGAAAACAGGCACATGAGTTCAAAAAGGCCACGAATCCGGGTGGATATTATGAGGATCAGGTTAGCATGTCATCTTATCATCATCGTTTTAATACCTGATTTGTTATACTGTTTCGCTGTCATCCTTATCTCCATTTACCGGATATTGTATTCGCTTAAATTAAAGCTGGATGTTCTGTGTACTTTCTAACGAGTCTCGTTATATGTTTTGCCTAGTCTTGCTCAGAAATTGTTTGCCTTAATTAAGGAAGTCCTCTTACATCATAACACTTAATGATTTGACCCTTGTGCTTTGCCCTTTTTTCTAATTCTGAAGTCCCTAGGTCATCAATGAGCAATTGAAGGTTCAGGTATGTTTTGATTGATGACTGGGTTAAATATGTCCAGAAACTATATTTGAAGACAAAACCAAAAATTATACAGGTTACCATGGACACCCATCAACGACAGTCTACACATGACGTCACTAAGAATCAGCGATTCTCGCAAAATCTCGTTGCTCTCAGATGACCCGTGCAAGGTCTGCATCTTCCTAGCTGAAAGTTTATCGATGTCTGCACCGAATGAAATCGTCTAGCGAGGTCAGGAGGTCACGAAGTGGACCGATCCAGTGAGTAAAATGTCGCACTTTGTGTCAGTGGCCTTAGTAAGCTACGCATACAATCCCACTTACCAGAACTATAATAGCTTAGAGGCAGTCCAGCGTCGAACAGTCAACATAGCAACAACAACGCGACTGAGGCGTCTACCCGCCCACCCATACCCAGCTATGACGTATAGACATTCACACCCAAGTTCTTTTTTTTCTTCTTCCCCCTTCCTTTTTTTTTTAGGTCAAGCTTTGTACGTGCGCAGATTCAAAGGCCTGATAGGACTGTATCCAGAGCACGCATGCACACACCTACATGCACACAGACATTAGTTATTCAAAGCCTCGCGCGCGCACGCACACACACTCTTTTCACTCACTTTACGGGAGAGCGGGAGAGAGACACAGACGGAGACGTGAAGAGAAAGAGTGAACCTCGTCTATGCCGGCATATATTCTTTTTTAATTTTCCAACGGTGTGTCATACACTCGACCCGCTAAGCAACAGTACAACTTAAGTCAGCCACCCTCAAGCTTTCTACTGATATAGCAATGCTCAGGCTAAGGTGAGTTGACAGTGTTATTCACAATTTTTATCAATTCGTCGAATTTTTTGTACCTTGTTTACACCATCACACGTCATGGGGAAGGGGGAACATCGGAATTTCCCCACCCCTCCACTCCCACCCCGTTGCCTCGTTCTCAATACCTTGCTTTTTTTTTTTTTAATCACGCAATGTTGACTGGTAACCGAACTGCTTTGAAGGCTAGTTAAAATGGCGGCTTTCACGCCTAACGATCTGCTGTGCTAATTAATTGTCGGGTTCAGCTTGAATTCATTGTCTTGTTTGTAGAATTAATTATGTTTTTGTTATATTTTTGTTTTTTGCGATGGAGACCTGTGGTTAGTATAATTCAGATTGCTCGTTAGTGTTGTAATTGTTGATAAGTTCTCGAAGGTATAGGTGGTTATCGATCGGGTTTTTTTTTTTTCGGAAATCTACCTGCGGCCATACTTGCTGTTCGTTCTCTTATCAAGGGCTTAAGGGCTTAGACATACATCCGTATCGGGTGCATAGTGCTGTGAATGACAGTGTGCACTGGTATGTTTGACCAACGTGAAAGGGTGCGCCACAGACGGCAGGACAGACAGTTGACAACCACTACAACTGTATACAGAATCACTACCCTTTTCCTACTATTTTTTTCTTTATCCTTCTTTCTCTCCCTCGTTTGTCTTTATGTCACTTTTTTCTCATTTTTCCTCCCCCTCCCAGATCTGTCATCTATCTCTCTCCTTCCCTCACTCTTTGCTTAATTTCTTCTGTTTCAATCAATCAACTAATCAAACAAGTCCAGAACAGAATTTTTTTTGGCTCACATAAAATACTTACAAAAGAAGATGACATTTCACAAGTTGGTTATACATATATAAACACACGCCAACCTCACCACCCACACACACACATACACTGTCACTCACACACACACACACATCTTTCTCTCTCTCTCGTCTCAGGTATGCGTAAGACCTGTCACGCTTGCCTGCATTTTAAGTATTTCCACCTTCTCCCCCTAAATATAACCCTCTGCCAACCAACAGTAGTGGTAGCGTCGGCCAGGTATAAAAACATTTATCGCTGACAACCGCCAGGTATGGAACAAAACGACGAGGTGAGGGAAGAATTTTTAAGGTACAAGAATTTGGGTGCATTCCTTCATTGCCTTGCACGAAAGGACCCGGGGACTCGCAAAATAAAGCAGACACTTCAGGACAGGAGTGGGGCCTGGTCAAACATCTCGCGGCAGTATATATAAATATATATTTTTACGTCTAGAGATCATGGCAGAAAGCTGTAAAAGTAGGGAATAGATATAGCTGCGATATTTAGCAATCGGAGACACCACTGGAAGGCGAGTAACTCTTATTCGTCGTCTGATTAGTGTTGGCAGTCATCTGATGAGTAAAAACATTTACTGCACTTGTCTTCTTGGAGTGGTACTAGACTCAGGGTCAACTACTTTAAATCTACTTTATTTTCTCTTTTTCCGTGCGAGTGTGTGTGTGTGTGTGAGTGAGAGAGAGAGAATGTAAATTTTTTGAAATACTTTATCTTGCTTTTTTAATGTTCTTTCATTCGTTTGAGAGTCTCATTTTTGTATTAGCCACTGTTATCCTCTGATTCCACAACTGAATGATATACCACCCATCTTTGTGTCTTAGTACGCTATATGTGTTCAAACATATTGAAAAAAATGGCCACACCATTTTTCTGTCCTACTGTAATATTTTAAGCTCTTATATAATACTTCATAGCAATCCTTTCCCTCCCTAGTATGGAAGGGAATGTTCCACGCATGCACATGCGCGTATCCATCGAGTCCCCACCCTCCAACACATAAACACAAGCGCTCTCGCGCGCGCATGCACGCACACATCAACAAGTCAAAATTAAAATATAATTTATATAAATTATATAACAAAAGTATGATCATACACACTGTTAGTAAATGATGACCAAATAACCCTTTGGGGTCATCATTAGTTCAGTTGTGATAGAAGGTGGTCGTTTAAAGCTTTCCGAATAGGGCTTCTTAGAAATGTCTATGAATAGTCTTTCTTAACAGCAACAGTAGTGCCGAGCGAGTGCCGTCAGCTTATCTGAATTAATGATGGAAAAAGACTTTTGACGGAAGGGTGAGAGAGTCGTTAAGTTGAGTGAATGGAGAAGGCAGAAGTGAGGGCCGTTGGATTGAGGAGTGGAGGATATTTTAAGCAGTTTAACTTGGATACGACACGCCGAGACCTTTTTGAAAAAGATAGCAGGTTATACAATAAACAGGAGTGTCTTCGCAGACCCCTGGCCGCCAGAAGTTCCTAAGTATCCGTTTCAATGTGTTCCTTCCCTGTTGTCCGGCGAGAGGCTGGTCATGAGCTTATGTGGAATGATATAGTGGATCATCAGTCTCCAGACGAGGACCCTGTCGAATGCATTCTCAAAGTCAACAAAAGTTCACATCGGCAAACTAACTAAACCTTTCGTAATGAAGACCGGTGTAAGACAGGGTTGTATATTATCACCAACAATATTCATGATGGTCATAGACTAGATTATGCGCAAGACAACCCAAGACAACGAGACCAATATCCAGTAGACCTACACCAAATAGCTAGAGGACCTGGAATTTGCAGGGTTAGTCTCCTATCTCACCGGCAACAACACAAACCAAACTGAGTAAGCTAGCCAAGGGAGCAGAGAAGACTGGCTTAAAGGTCAACAGAAAAAAGATTTAAGTGATGAAAATCAACAACAAGCAGGAACTCCCAACCAAACTTCAAGGAGAGAACATCCTAGAAACAGACTGCTTCACGTATCTGGGGAGCATTGTCAGCAAGGATGGTGGAGCGGACGATGACATCAAAAGCCGCATCAACAAGGCCAGGCATTCTTTCAACAGTCCTGCGCCCCATCTGGAACTCCAGAGCATTATTGTTCCGCAGTAAAACCCGCATCTTCAATACCAATGTGAAGGCAGTCCTACTGTATGGTTCTGAAACCTGGAGAGTGACAAACACCACCAACAGCAAGCTCCAGACCTTTACCAATCGTTGCCTGCGCCATATTCTGGGAATAAGATGGCCTGAAAAGATCTCCAACAGCTGCCTGTGGAAAAGAACCAACCAGAATGCCACTGGCTAAGACATCAAAAAGCGCAAATGGTGCTGGATAGGACACACCCTGCGCTGACACCATTGCCAGGAAGGCACTTGACTGGAATCCGCAGGGGAAGAGGAGAGTTGGGAGACCAAAGCAGAGCTGGAGAAGAACAGTAAGGAGCGAGGCAAAGGACATCGGAACCACATGGGCCCCACTGAAGGGGGCTGCCCTACACCAGGTCCGCTGGCGAGGTGTTGTTGCGGCTCTATGCCCCTGTCGTAGAACAAAATATTCAAGTATGATAGCACCATTAAATATTCTACCATTAAATATTCTACCATTAAATAAATAACTTGTTTATCGCAGTAGAATCCATATTTTTTGTTTTAAGTAATATAAATTAGACTAAAGTGAACATGATTTGAATATTTTATTCGCCTTTTTTTACAACTAATTTGCTCGTTCATGTATGAACCAAATGAAGGTCACTCAAGAGCACGACTTGTCCTCAGCAACATGTCTGAGGTCAGCCAGGAGTGAAGTGTTAACAGACGTGAAAAAAACAAAAACAAAACCGAGAGCATTAGTTCACCACAATTAGGGCACAGTGCATCGTGACAACAGATCGCTCACATAATACATGCTTTGCACAGCCTCCTCGACACCGCAGTCTGGTACACACTGACTGACTAAAATAAAGGATGATACACAAAACCTGAAGATCCATCCCTGCAGTGAGAAGACAGCCATGAGCCTGTCAATCTGGAACACGACTTGCTGATGAATTACTGTCTTGTCTTGTAAGTAGAGAAGACTTCATGATAAAAGTCAGGATTTAAATTACCTGAATTATTATGAGAACTGTTACAGAATAGTTTTACTTTATTGCAGTCATCTGACCTGTTTATGTAGGGACTTCACTAGAGAATGATCAACTTAAAGATATTCTATAAAATATTGGTACAGAAGGTGCTGCTGTGGTCGAACTTCAAATTCACTTAAAAAGATCAAGTCCCTTAACTTCTGGGTCCTTGAGGAGACAAACATGGAGGCCACACATTTCTTTGGGTCAGCTTTTTGTGAAAAGGTATTTTTTTGACAGATGGTTTTATTGTCTTCTGTTGCATGAGCAGATGAAGAGCCTTTCTTGTGTTGGTTGTGGGATGTAAAGGATCGCGGGTACAGAATGCTGCCGAGTAGATTGATGAATCGCTAGACGATTTTATTCTGTTGTGTGTGTGTGTTTGCATGTATGGGGTTAGGGTGACACAGTAGTAGATCAATCTGGGTTTTTTTTCCTCTTAATTTTTTTCACTTCTGTGCAAGCCATAAATTTTCGTACTCTCTTGCCACTGAGTACATGATTTTTTAGTGTATAGTATAGCGGGCAGTGAGAGAAGCGATATCATCGGCACATACAGAACAATTCCCACAAACAAAAAATACTGACACATGTAAGAAACGAACATAGGACGATCAAGTTCAAGACTTGTTCTTGTCAACAGCCAGTGTAACAAGATGTGGATACAGTAAAAAAAATCACGTCTTTTTAAAATACTTCAATTATTTTTACATTCTTTCATTTCGAGTGTGAAATTCTGTTTCGTTCAGTTCAAAAGTCTTTGTTTTTCCCCTAGAACTGCATCATGAGCAGCAGCTCTCAGAGACTCTTGGACAGCGTCAGGAGCATGTCAAAGGCTGCTCTCCTGGCTGAGGTCAGACGGGGTCACGCGAGCGGCATGGGCGCTCAGCACGTGCTGCAATAGAAAATATTCGCGAACTGAAAAGACCAGATTCCTGAGGACAATTACAGAACGTTGCTCCATTGGATCCGGTTCAGTCAGCAAGCAGTCGTCATGGATACCGGCTCCTGCAGGTCAGGGTCTTTCAGTCAGCAGGATGATGTCGGTGGAACGTCAGAAGCGAGCTGTGAAGCGGTGAAGCCCTTCAAGCCTTTCTCCTCCATCCCAGGGCCAGGAGGTCTTCGTGCTCTCCCCTACATCGGTCCTCGCTTCATGTTCAAACCTTTCGGTAAGAAACTTGCCTTGATTTGTCCCGACCGAAAAAAAAGAAAAGAAAAGAAAAAAAATCGCTAAATATTTACCCGACATGACCGTGAAAATGTCTAGGGATATGGGGAACATTTTTGTCAAATGAATGGGTTGAGCTAGGTACAGAAATTTTTTTGAAACATGAGTGGAAAAAACCCTCTTTTTTCAAAATTTGCACCGTAAAACACCACCGTGCATAATAGGGTGAAGAGTTAAAAACAGTATAGTCACATGTGCGCAGAAACATCTCCCATCGGTTATTCCTTTCATAACGTAAACATATCCATGTACATATTTATGTCTTTTTAAAACTCTTTTCTATGCATAATATTTGTAGGTATATATTTTGGAAAAACAGCAATTTGTACAAAGCTCAACCCTGTCATCTTAAAGAACAAATATTTCCTCTAACAACGAGGTCATACTTGCAAAATTTTACTTTAATTACATGTTTGCTGTCTTCGAAATGTGGGTGTGCCTCCTGGGCTTTTCAGATGATAAAAAGGATCTGATGTTTCGCCCTTCCTAAAGAGAGACTAAAAAAGGAGTTTTCGTGTGAATGTAGCTAAAAGCTCGTCTCGAATAAAATCTGTTGCATTGCCCCACACTGGAGAGTATTGATAAAGAATGTTTAAAATATTTATTTACTTTACTTTTTACAGAGTAAAAACTTTAAGAGGATTTTTTTTGGTATTTGTTGTCATACGTTTATATATATGCGTGTACGTGCGTGAACGTTTCCGTTCGTGTTTTATTCGGAAAATATGTAAATAGGTAAAGGAACTGAGTCCAAGAGCACAGTCTTGTCTCATTGTCTCACCAACCCCGTCTCTCACCGCATTTATGTCAGAGCGGATTTTTTTTTTCTCCACAAAGTTAGGCCCACCCTTGCTTACCATCCAACATTTGTTGAAAGGATGCCAGCGAAATAAACGAGTTCAAGTATGTGTCAAGGGTACGGTATGCAAACGGCCTTGTAATCAGGGTGAAAACAAGTGGCCCTTTTGCAATAGTGTTGTTTGTCGAAGTCGAGATAAACTTTGACCAATCTACTTCTGCAGGTAAATACAAGTTTCCGGATGACATGGGCCTCATGTTCGCCGCCCTCCACGACGACTATGGACCTGTGGTGCGCATGCGTGTCAGCAAGGACTGGGTGGTGGTGGTGTCGGAGCTGTCGGACGTGGAGACAGTACTGAAGACGAAGGAGCCGAACCCGTTTCGAGACCCACTGCAGCTGGTGCTGAAGTATGAACAGCGGAGAGGCAAAGCCTTCCCTGTGTTGCCCACACGGTATGTCGTCCACAGAGTCCGACCTATCAGACCCTCTAGTAAACACTCTGTCGTACCCAGGAATAGATCGACTAGTTTATTGCTAATCAACTGAGTCGCTAACAGGCTCTCTGACAGATGCACTCAAACCCATCAATACCAGGCCCACTAAATAATCCACTAATAGGGCCGCAAACAGATGCATGGACAGTCCCAGGAACACATACACAAGCAGAGCCACTAATAAACTCAATGTAAGACATAACCCGTTGGAATACATATCCAGAAATACACTTACTGACAGATCCTCTAACAGAGCCACTAACTTTGACAGGAACAATGAGGAATGGCGGAGGCTGCGGTCTCCGATGAACAATAAATTGAACCGACCAGATTCCCTGGATCTTTACATCCCAGCTCAGGAGCGAGCAGCCGCCGACTTTACCAGCAGGCTGTACAACTTCAAGAACTCGCCAGAGAACATGCAAACTGAGTTCTTTAGATTCGCAGCCGAGAGTGAGTTCGTCTTCTTTAATTTCTCCATCTATAGCTCTTGTAAAAGGTCTACAAAAATGTTAAACCAATCTTCCAACTTTTCGGTGTTACAAAAGAAAATAAAGATATCTTTCAGAAATGTATATGAATAGGTTTGCGCTACATATGTTAATTAGGCCTAACTCTGATCATTGCTGAGATCACCGTTTTAATTTTTTTCTATTTATGGAGATGCATGTGGGCTTGTTTCTTGAGAACTTATGGAATATATCGAGACAAAAAGATCGATGCAAACTGTGAGCTCACCTTTCATAATCACCTGTGTCGACACTAGTGTTAACTGGGAAATTTACAGTCTACGCAACAGAAAAGTCCCGTTTATAAATAATTATTGTTGCTTTATGTTTGTTTGTTATTGTTTCTTTTTTGTCAGACGATGTGTCAACGGCATTCGCACTAATTTTTTTCTTGTAATCATTATTCCCTTGTGGCGCCCCCACCTCCAAGAGAACCTTTAATTTCTTTGATATGTTATATCATTGCTATTACATGCATTGGATACACCTGAATCTTTATGAGAAATGTGCCACCAGGTGTCGGGGTAGTCTGCTACAACAGGCGGCTGGGATTCCTGGATGATGACGCAATTACTAACGCACACAAGCAAAGCCTGCTGACGTCACTGCAGACCGCTGTCGCGTGTGTTGTCGATGTGCTCTTCGGCAAGCGAGTGATGTGTCTATTTATAGACGACTCCTTTTATAAAAAATTCCATGAAGCTATGGATCTCGTTATCAGGTTGGTATTTGACTAATATGTTTGTCCATCTGCTGGATACACATCGAAGATATCCATGGTTATGTCCATTCAATAATTTCTATTCACTACAATTATTCAATTATTTGAACAGTAAGTACACAGTGTAGGGCCCTACCAATCCACACCCTGCGTGGGTGTGTGTGTGCGCACCTATGTAAAAGGTGAGAAGAGTTTCTATTGGTAATCGGAAAGTTTCAAATAATAATCAGTTTTAACGGCCAGACATACACATGGTTCAAACTGAAGAAATTTTTATCAATGAAGCACCAATACAATTTGAGGAAAAAATTTGTTTGCGAGAAACATGAAAGAATTGTTTATTTTCTCTCGACAATCTGTTTCTTTCTCTCTTTATACCGTTTAATTTTTGAACTTATCACCCTGTGAAAACAGTTACGTGTCTTTCTTTCTGCCATGGTGACCTTTTGCCTTTAGCTTTCTGCCTCGATAAGTCTATTTCCTATAAATAGAACAGTTCTAATTTTTTTTTAATGCTTGGTTGTGTCTGTGTATTTGCTGTTATTTGGTCTATGCAATGCTTACTTAGAGTTTTGTGTATCATATACATACTGCAGTAATCGACTGATTTGCTGATTTAAGCTCCAGTGAGCGCTACATTGCGGAGGTCATGGAGGAGTTACAGAAGAAAGAAAGGGAAGGCACTCTGGATCCCAATGAACCCAACTTCCTGCTGTCGCTGCTGGCGGAAAAATCTTTGGATGAAAATGATATTTTGGGGATCGTGGTGACGCTGATGGTGGCTGGAACTGATTCGGTATCTTCTCCTTTCACTTTCTCTAGGAAACATAAACTGCATGTATTTTTCTTTAAAGTTCATTACTTCGTCCAAAAAATGAATTTTTACGTTTTTATATTAATTAATGGTTATATACTTCGTCTTATTATATAGGCCCTAATGTGAACTACTGCATCAGTCAATGCTTTTGTGAGATTAGCATTCTCATTTTTGCTGTAAATAGAAATACATTTTAATCTTCCTTTTCTACAGGTAGCATCTTCTCTCCAACTAATGCTATACGCCTTGGCCGTTAACCCCGACAAACAGGAGGAGGTGTACCGCGAGATCGTTCAGGTGATTGGTCCATCCGGAAACGTGACTGCAAAGGCGCTGAACAGGATGCCTTACCTAAAAGCAGCTGTTAATGAGTCTCTAAGGTGAAGGAACAAATTATAGGAACATACTCGTACATTTACTCATGCCTTCACGCACGCGCATCCACACACATGCGCGTCTATCAACCAAAGCACGCCAGCATATGCATGCTTCTGGACACTTTGAACCTTTTGGCTGCAGAAGAAACAATCTCAGGTTGAAGAAAATATAAGAAAAGAACCGAAAATAGCAGCCGTGCAGAGCAGGAGTTACTCCATGTTGAATAGCTCTGTACGAGCATGTGTGTGTCGATGTGTGAGCGCGCGAATGTGTATGGATATGTGTCTGTGGCTGTTTGGAAGTCGGTGGGGGGAGAGGGAGAGAGAGAAGTAGACTGTTTTCTCAAACCCTAGATAACCACAGTTAGCGACTACACAATCACTCCATCTCTACACACTCAATCTCTCCCCCCATCTCCGTCTCTCTCAATATCTATCCTTACCCAGCACCCAACCTTCCCTTTTGTTTCGATCATACAGTTAATACCTATTCATGTCAAATTTTGGCAGGCTATACTTTCCAAACGTTATTGGGGTCAGGAGGAACATACCGAGCGATCTTGTACTTGGAGGATATCAAGTTCCGAAAGGGGTATGTTATCAGTAAGGCGACTGTGAGTGTGTCTGAAGGTGACAAAATGAAAGAAAGAACCCTTTATTCCGTGTTAGGGTCTGTTGGATTAACAGACACCGTACATGGTTTGTCTCTCTCTGAGTGAGTGTGTGGTTGCGTGTTTGTGTGTGCACGCGCGCACACTCCTCTGCTCAGTAAGACAACAAAGTGCACAATAATAGTACATTAGTATTAGTAACAGGTATGAGTCAGTCATGCAGAAACTGATTAAGATAGTAACATAATAACTTTTA
The DNA here is from genome assembly GCF_003073045.1 of Pomacea canaliculata. Classification (NCBI taxonomy): domain Eukaryota; kingdom Metazoa; phylum Mollusca; class Gastropoda; order Architaenioglossa; family Ampullariidae; genus Pomacea; species Pomacea canaliculata. The sequence continues at coordinate 13,606,294 of NC_037601.1, read as the reverse complement.
GTGGTGCTAGTTAGAATGCTGCCAAAGTTACACAATGTTTCTAATTCAGAAGTAAAATGCTAAAATGTTGTACCATAGTCTCACATTAGTGTAGTAACAGAGTGACAGTAAGGTAGTATACCACAGTATCATAGTAATACCTTACTTTAGTACTGACACAGTAATATGGGTACTACAATATTATAGTAATATAGTAGTAATTTATTAGCAGCACTATAACAGTTTTGTGGTGCCTTGGGTTGACTGGCAGACGACTGTGATTGCCTGCTCTCCACGTGACCGGTATTACCATCGAGCCAAGGAATTCCTCCCGGAGCGCTGGCTGCGGGACAACAGTGGGGCCAGGGAGCATCCGATACACTCCCTCGCCTTCCTTCCTTTCGGCTTTGGGGCCAGGAGCTGCATTGGTCGACGCTTCGCAGAGCAAGAGTTGTATATAGCTACGTCAAGGTACCATGTGTTCGTATGTCTGTCGTGTGTGTGAGAGAGAGCGTGAAAGAATGAAAGATAAAAAAGGAAAGAGAAGAAAGAAGAAAACACGTTGCTTACTCTTTCCCCACATCTTTCTCCCTTCCAGTCTCTGCTACTCTCTTTTATTGTCTGACAGGTTCTTTATCTGGAATGTACGAAAGAATGAAGAAAAAAGTTGTAAATCTTGTAGCTGTATAAAACAAGTCTTCTCAGTTATTCCACTACAAGGAATAGATGATGATGATGATAACACGATTCACTATATTTCTCAATGATTAATTTTTATGTCATATGCGAACAACTCGCACAAATAACCCACTACCGAAATGTTTTATCTGCATGGTGCAGGTGTTACAAAAGTACCATGTCAGAGTAGCAGACGACTACGGAGAGATGGAGACCTTATTTGCACCTTTCAGAACTCCCAAGCGACCTGTGCCGTACATTTTTCAAAAGCGTCAAACGTGACAGACCTGACAGTCGGCTCTTACTAAGCAGCCTGTGACAGTGACGAGAGTGGATTCATGTTGTTTATGTGGATGACAGTAGAACTATCTGACAAAACGATAGGTTGTTCCTCTTTCATTTTCCCTGCTCTTTCAAATCATTACACTTCACCTGTTCGTTCTGTAATGTAATAAAAAAACTGAAAGTCGTTGAAAGCACGACCAGAGGTTTTATCACTATGTTCACTATGTCTCAAGAGCAATAAATCAGGTGTGTGTTGAAGTGTCTGCGTGAGCGTGCAAGTGTGCGTGGGAAAGTGTCATGTGCGTTTTAGGAGTGAAAGAGTAGGATAATACTTTTCATAATGTTAATGTACAGTGACTGCCATCTTGAATGTGTTATAGCCCATCACACAAAGGCAAACTTGTTTAACTTGACGAAATAAAAGCACAGTTGAACTTTGAACTATTTCAATCTCATTATCCTTTATTTTGAGGTGCTTTATAATTTTAATATAAGCATACTTTCTGGATTGTGCGTAAGTGAAAAGGTCAAATGGAAACGGAGGGTTTTCGTAGACTGACGCATTCGCAACAACTGAACAGAATGCATTTAAGCCCTTCATGAGATAAGTCCTGCTGTCGACATTAGGATATGTATGAAGTGGATGTTGACAGTTAAAAATGTCTACTATACACAACTTCTGGTGCAAACCGGTGATATTTCAAGTCATCTCTTTGTATTCTCACTTCTGAGCCAATACTGGATACCAATGTGAAAAGCCAAGATCGGCTCAGCATTGCATATATAGTTGACAATGGTTTAATACTGATGTAAATTTATCAAGTCTCTGTTCACAGTGACTGTTCCGTATATTCCAACAGTCAAGCAGCATAAGCTGGTTTGGTCTCACCATGTTGACCTGCCATGACACTTTGTCGAAGACTGACCTTCAAGCTACTTTGTTGACCAAAGTGGTGGCCACAGGAACTGCCTTACAAACTTGAAGGAGTGGACTTGTCATCCTGTACAAGGACCTGTTCATTATCGCCAAGGACAGATGCGAGTGGCAGGCCTTGTCAACAACTTCCACGTGTCTTCATGTGCTGCCGCCAACGACATGTAGCAGTCCAAGGACGAATGAATGGATGTGTTTTTGCTCGTGACAGACGGTCTGAAAAAACGAATGTCCTCACGCGGGAGGAGATCAGAGGGTCCGTCAACGCAGACTCTAAAGCAGCGGGGAAAATCATGGAGGTATACATAGCTACAAGTTTATGTGAAATTTGTCAGCAGGAAGAGTGAACAGCTACAGGAAAGTGAAGAGAATTGATTCCGCAAACGAAACTGGAGTCAAGATGACACTGATATGGCGTTTGAGAGCGTTAGTCCATGAAGTAAACGATACAATGAAGACAGGAGAGCAGCCTAGAACAATGGCGTAAACAAAGCGTAAACAGAAGAATAAATGATTAGAACTGATGATGAGGGAAGAATGCCTATGTGAATTCTAACCATAACCGATCTTCGTGTAAATTAATTTTGTCATTGCTAGCTCGGGCTCACAGAAACTTCTGGTAGTCGCTTCTTACGGGCTACAGGTCATGACTCTTCTCTTCCATATAACACTGCTCCACAGTAAGTATCCACAGAAAACTATACACATGCAGTCGTTTGACGACTAAAGGGACGGAACCGTTGCAAGTAGTTGTCGAGCCAGACCAAGATGGTACATTGTGATATACTTCCGTGGTCTTACGAAGCCGAGGATACAGGTTTAATATCATCCGCCATTGCAGAAGCCAACGAAAAAAAAAAAAAAAAAACCGTCCTGAGTTTTCGTCGTGATGCAAATGATTTAAATTGCTTCCAGTATGTTTTCTGTAACCAGCTCATTGCACTGACAACACGCATATATAATTATTATTATGTCACAAAAGCTCTGTAATCAGTCAGGTCAGCAAAATTATTCCTTTCTAGTTCGAATTGTCGTTCTTGCTATCTTTGGACAGGGAGCTTCCAGGTAGTTAAATCTGTTATCAATTTACACATCTATAAATTATGTACATGAATATCCAGATAAGTCATCCGAAAGATCGAAAAGACATTTTTTTTTCTTGCTCCTTTGTCCAAACATATCTGAATCGAAATATACTACACAAATTCCTTTGAAACCTTTATATTAAAAAGCAACTGTATGAAAATTTAAAATTTAGTTAACATAAGTGTACTATTTTTCAGCAGAACTAAAATAATTTATTTAGTTCTGATTAAATTTCATGTTGCGTACTTTTATTTTTAACTTACAACTGTACGTACTGAAAAATACATCAACACTGTCAGATCGAAGATAATACCACATTTTCGAACTCTTTCGAGCAGGAAAACAAAATTGACAATGATTGCAGACGTCAAAGTCATACCCCTACTCACCAAAAAGGGGGAAAAAATGAATGTAAACAGTATTTTAATAAGCGCTTTTGCAAATATTATACAGCAAAAACCCCTTATGGTGAAAATTTCTTCTCGTTTTTATAAGTCATTTCTACCCACGTTAAACCTCAACACCCAAGAATTGAAGCAAATTCTTTTGGTGTCGCTTTCATAAGACACACACACATATATATATAGGGAGGTTTCCCCAATAAATTCTTGATTTTTAAAAAAAATTTGTAGACGTTTTAAGTTCTGTTTTTATATTTTCTATCGTTAAGAGGCATAGCCTATAGATCTCATATTACACAGGTATTACTATAGCCCAGAAGAACGTGATCCCTTTAATTGTGTGTCGATCGTTCGATCCTTTCCTTCTCCGTGTATAACATGTCTGTTTCATTTTTTTAAATATTCTAATATCGTATTTCCTTTCCTTCTGTCTTTCCCAGCAGCCACGAAACACTGCACGTATATATCTGTCTGGATGTTAAGCATCGAGTTTCATGTAAGTGTAGACCGGTGAAGGCTGCGAGAACTCTAGAACAGCACGAGTTCAGATAGTGAACGGGGTGAACCGGATTAAAAAGAATCACAAAGGGATTAATTACGATGAAGCACACTATTTACCACAGAAAATGTCACTCCAGGGACAGGATGCACAGCGTTGGCTGCTAACTATAAACTCCTCTTAATTATATAAGCTGTTTAGCTGACTGCTATGTGGATCTTAGCATTCTGTTAGCAGGAGTAGCACGGCCCCATTAGCTTTTGTATGAGGCGTGGGCAGATGTGCTGTATCTCGCAGAGAGGCCACCAAATAAACTAGTGAGACGACTATTGAAAACATTTAATTACTTGTACTAATTAAACCTTACGAGATGAAGGGCTCGCGATTTGTCCACCATTACAATGGCGTGGGAAGATGCTCGGCTTTGAAAGGGGGGATGGGGGCAAACTTAATTCATGCTGACAATGAACGACGCTCACATTCTTACCTCCTCAGTATCTTTCTTGTTCCTATGACCTATGCCACTGCATTATAACTTTTAACCCACAACATGACAGACTTATATGCTGGCAAAGTACAGTACAGAGCGGCGCAGCCCCTCCACCCGTAACCCCGAGATTTCGAGTCGCCAGTGTGACATTTCCGTTTAGCGACCTCATTCCTCCGCCAGTACGCCCTCTCTCTCTCCCTATAACACGGTGCTTTCAAAACTTGGGGCTGAAGACCTGACACTTGTTGCAGTGACCTTGTCAGGTGAGTTCATCGGCCCGACACGCAAATGGTGTTTTGAAAGCAGCGCGCGGCCAGAGACAGGAACTTGTCAGGTAAGTCAGAGTACAGTGGATCGAGTGCGTGGAGTACACCTTAACGCACATGCAGTTTCCGTCTGTCTACTGTTGTGACTTTACAGTTATTGTTGACACCTTGGAGGCCAGAATGAAGTGTTTTAAGACATTTTGAGGAAGTAGAAAGTCTCTGGTTCAGGACCAAGCAAGTTGTTTGGAGGACGTGCTTGAATGACACTGACAGCTTCGCCTACTTCCGTCTCGCAGCGCAGTGTGTAGGTAAACTGAGTGAGGGGGGTGCAACCTGCAGCTTCATTGTGAGTCAACGTGTGGATTTATGATGAATGATGGAATACAAAAATAGCATGCCACTGTATCGGCCAGGTAGGCGAAATAATTACATTTACAGCACAATAGTGAGACATTTGTAGGTCCATTCCAAGTTACAAAAACAACAACACGCGTGTTGATCGTTCCCCCGACAAAGAAAGAAGTTATTTTCTTGGTATTTATAGTCGAGCTAAAGTAGGTAAAAGTAAATCATGATTTTGCCAACAGAAGAGCACCAATTGCGATGTTATAATAATTGGCTCAACTTTCGTTTTTGTCTCATTTTTCAGGCATAAACCTTAAGTGTTTTAAAGTGGCCAGCCCACCCTTAGAAGAATTATGAGCACAATTATTTATTGAAGGTGAATAATACACCTTAATAAACAGTTTTAAAGAGTGTTATCCTGTCATTTCTACTAAGATTTTCAGTGTCGTTATGGTTCTTACACATGTGCACATGGAGACCTATAACAAAGATATTCAACTAACTGAAGATCCACCCTCATTATAAACAACTGCACCTCCATAACCATTGATGTATTTATGGTCATGCACTTCATGTGTCATCTGCTTTGTCACTGGTGTGAGCCTACAATGTTGTATGTGATATACTAAAACTGTCATTGTTAATTTAAACAATGTTAATAGGCACTTGAAATCATTTGTATCCCATGCAGTCCAGCCTTTCAACCACAGATGAATTGTTGGTTGTGAGTGCACATGGGTGTATGATGATCTAGGTGTACCTTATGAATGATTTAGATGTAAGATTAAATATTTTTGTGTTTTGCTACAAAGCACCATTTGCCCTATCCTTTGTTTTGTCTCTAGCACTTGTTTTGGATTTTATTTTTTGTTTCTGTAACAGAACACACTTCCTGAATAATAATTGCTCATTGGGATTAATAAAATTGGTCATTTGTCAAGTAATCTATAGGGTCAGTAATTATCCTTAACCTTAACTTTAACTTTCTCAAATAATCTATGCGGTCAGTCATTAATCTTAACCCTAAACCTTAACCCTTTCTCACATCCCCAAACCATTATACACCTATGTCTACCCTAAAATCTAATATCAACCATGCTCCTAATGAGAAAAAGGGAAAATGGTATGTATCATCAAAGTATTATGAAGGCAAGACATTTTAAAACAAATTAATGTTATTGCAACCACTTAATTAAAAAATGGCTTAGATATTAATGTTTTACACTGAGCCGTAAATAAGATATTGTCATGACAAAGCAGCTTTACTCAGAAAAGTCAAAAAGTTTTTAAAGTGCTAATAATATTATCACGGGACACAGTGGACATGTGTTTATGTGATGACAGAGGTGCAGAAGGTCATAGTGACAGTTTCAGTGGCATATATATGTAAACGTTACCCTTGCAATGGCAATGCTACTCGGATAGAGCTTATGTTGAAGTAGCTAGTTCTTGTTTGATTTCCCCATGGATTTTGAAGTTTGGCCTGTCTTTCTTTCTCGACTCTATTTATGTGTTTGTGGGTGGGTGGTCATTCACACACAATATGAGAAAAAGAGGAAGATATTTATCTTTGTGACTCATTTCTAATAATCACATTCTCAAGACCACTTATCTTTTATTTTTCAATTCACAGATGAGACAGCACTTCCGATGGATGACCATTTTTCTTTATCTGATATTGGGGAATTAGCACCTAAAGACCCAAATGACACTGAAAACATCTATCCTCCTAAACACCAAGAATTCTCACCCCAGTCATATGGCACATCGAACAAGGCTTATAGCAATGAAACAGGAGAGACTATTTTCCACGAACCAAACAACAACTCGGATGTGCTTGGACATTTTGCATCTGAGGATTTTCCTGGGAGTGCAGACATTTTAAATGAGACCCCAAATGATTCAAGTTTCTGCAGCATCAGAGAACCTAAGCATTTGAAAGGGGAAGAGGGTCAAGAGAATGAAGCTTATGATGGTGATGAGGAAACGGATCAAAGCTACGTTTATGGAGAAAGCCCTTTCAGCAAATTACCAGATTTTAAAGGAAGAGATCCCTTTCCTGTGCTTGAAAGGTATTGTGTAAAGTTTTCAGTTTGTAATTATTTTATTGTAATAAGTATAGGAAAATTTAAACCATTTGCTTAAAGGGCTAATTTGTTAAGTTTCATAAGCAAGACATATGAATCAAATAGTTGTACAGCGTTTTTCAACACCATACGGAAAAAAAGTGTCTCTTAGATCAGGCATGTCAAACATGCAGCCCTTTGCAAGCACACCAGCAGACACTGTACACATGCGTGGCCCTCATGGCAACACAACCTGTTGCATACTCAATGGGTCAAATAATGTTAGATCATCAATATGTTAAATTTTGCACATGACTGCAAACAGAAATTTTATAAAAGTTGAGCATTACATTACTTGACTCTATATAGTGAGATGTATGATTACAAATATATTGACAGCTGTCATCTTGTGATTGTTTGTTAAATCTGATGTATTGTGGCATATTTATGACTTTACCATTTTTTTGACTACTGACTTTCTATTGACTATACCAGCAACAAAAGAGATACATTAAGTGTCCATATCTGTTTCCAGGCCTGGTAGTGGAAGGTACCTTAAAAACCCTTCCTTGGAAAGGATGAAAAGCCCCAAAACTCTGCAGCGCATGTATGACCCTCAGACTGGTCTGTACATCACACCTCTACCGATCTCAGTAGGTCAAACATTGCCGTACACACTAAACTTTAACTCTTAACAGTTTACTTCCAGTGTATTGTCAAAATGCAAGTGAACATACTCTGGAAGAAACTGTAAAGAGTTAAAGAGATGACTCCTTAATGTAATCATCAGGGGAGAGAAAGTTTCACACAAAATTACAAGTAATAGATATAAATAAGCAGATAGTTTGCTATTAAAACAGATAATTTAAAGATATTATCAGAAACCAGTAGCAGCCGTATACAAATGAGAACACATTAATCTTACTGTTTCAAACATTTGCATCAGTTGTTGTTGATCACCAACAAGCTTTAACAAGAAGTTAATGAATCTTTTATATCAGACAAAGACAGAACAGCCTTCATCCAACAGCAAAGTGCGTAAGCGTATACCTCGGCCTCCAAGAAAGCTCTACATGAATTGTGCTTATTTTTGGTCCTGCTTAACTTGCCTTCTGGGGGCATTCTTCTGTGCGATACCTGCACTTCGCTACACCCTCACTGTAAGCATTCCTGGCACAATGGTTTGATAGCTGTTGTCATTGTATAAAATGTCTTCTTTTTGTCACTGGGAAATGAATAGTACAGGTTGTGAATTATTTTCTGAGGAATATGTGTGTTTATGTATAGTTTCTGGATTAAAACCACGTTTATTGTGTTTTCTCTGCACTTCAGCAAAATGCTGTCTTAATCAGTGAATTAAATTTACAGAAGATACAAAAATATTATATAACAACTATTGTCAGTAAAGTCCCTAACGTTTTTAACAGGCAAATGCATCCAGAAAGATTGGAGACTTCAACAGTGCTCATTCCTACTTGAAGAAGGTGCTAATCCTTTGCATAGTGGCATTAGTGGCAGCAGCAATTGGATGGACGCTAGTTATTCTGTTCCTCACAGGCCACCTGCCCGCTGGGTGAATAAGTGCCAGTCATATGTGGCATTTCGGAGAAATACAGAGACTGGACAAACTGACTCACTGCTGATAATGTTTGTATAAAACTAGTAAACATCAGAGAACTAGGACAAAGGTGAAAGTATTCAGAGTCTTCCAAATTCCTGAGTCATTTTTAACTTTCTATTTTTAAAATAAAATTTGTGATTCCTAATCAGAAACTGCATAGACATGCACAGATTGCTTTTAAAGCAGAGAAATACTCTGCACTGCTAATACTAGCAGACACTTGTGATGGTCACCTGGAATATTTGTTTAAGAGATCCACATATTTTCTAGTGTGTATTTATAGATGCATGTGTGGAGGATGGGAGGGGAACACACATCTGCATTTTTGTGTGAGTCTGTGAATGTGTCTAGATGACAACAGGGTTTACTTACTTTTACATAGAAAATTTTTTTTTATTTCACTACGGCAGCTTTTGTTGGTCCAAGTGAAATAATTCATACTTTTCCTGAAATCTTAAGTTATTGTGAGTAATATTTATCTTGTGTTTGAAGTACATAAAAAAATAGATCATGTTGCTGCCTTACCTGATGGATATGTTTACACCACCTATATTATTCATGATCTTTTGCCTTAGGAAACCTTCATTATCTGATAAAGTAAATGTTCTGTCAAGGGGTTCCTATAATGTAGAAATGAGAATATGCTGGATCATTACAGAAGTTGTAGTCTGCATGAGGTAAAATATCTTGATTGGTCATCATTATTAGTAAAACTTTTTTTTTTGGAGGAAGAGGAGGAAGGAATGTGTGGAGAGAGTGTGTGTGAATGTGTACTTGTATCTATGCATAGCCTCCTCTACGATAAACCTTTGACCATCAGCAAATGATCACCAACCCCTACCTTATCTGAATTTTCTACACAAAACTGAGAGAAATGTAGCCATTCTGTCATAAAGCCTTAACACGTGTTCACTTTATTAAAAATAATTCCTGCTTTATTTTAAATAAAAGTTATCAAAATATTTAAGTTCTATCATATTTTGTTCTCTATACCATGCATAAAACTGCAATCACACTTGGTGCTACAAATGATACATAAAAGTCAGTCTTAACAATATCATTTGCATAGGTTACATTTTAAAATTTCAACAGAGGGGACACAACCAGTCTAGATAAAGTCTCATAGCTTATAGAGGCTATAGTTAGTAAACTTAGTGCCTCACAATTTCTACAGTTTATCATGGAGAAGGTAGAGCTCAGCACCCTCATTCACTTTACAAAGACCATACATATGCCTTGTAAACACAAGAAAGGCAGAAGCACAAGTGCTGGCATATCCCTCTGTCCATAAAAGCACACGGTGCAAACCCCCTACAAGATCATTACATAGTACATATAACATTACAGCAGAGGAAACTGCATAGCACAGCACTTAACTATCTAAGCAAGAGAGAGAGTGTGTGTAGGTAGGACATGGGCATATGCATGAGAGACTGAGCAGGGTTGTAATTCATTTAGCTGTTTGCTGTGCATGCTGATATTGCTTTACATAAACTTGAATTTTTTTTTAAAACTGCATGAGAAAGGGAATTACAATAATATACAAGATAAGTTTGATCAAGTTGAAAATCTATCAGTTGTAATAATGCTCATTGTAGTTTTTTTTTTTTTTTGTCAAAAGGGACAATTGTATAAAATGCCTGTACAGGTACTCACCTTCACATATACACTCAACTGTGCAGGACATGTACCATAATTGCAGTATTGACTGTATATCTTCTTTCTCTTGTATCACCACCTTATCATGGTGAAATAAAATTTCAGATTTATTTTTACATATCTTAATAGTACCTGGGTGTAATTTCTATGTTGCTGCACAGATTTATTGTTTATTTGTGGAATTCGCAAGAAACGCTTGTTGGTGTTAAGGAAATGCAACTCCATAGTACTCATGACCCTCTGAATTGAAGCATGTGTATGAGCAAAGCAGTGCTCTCACTGGAATTTTGCCATTCATATTTCTGATCTTCATCGTCTGAAAAAGAGCAGTGTAAAAGCCACAAACAAATCTTTCTTTGACTTCATTGCTAATTATAGTTCTGCATTACAGTGCACAATTAATTTCTAGATAAATTAATATTTGAGCAAACTGAATCTGAGGCAACATTCAAAAACATTATTGTCTTAATGTCATAAGAATCAATCTGGACATTTTTTTTCACTCTTTTTGTAACAGCACTGGTACAAAGGTGCCTCAGTAACAATATTTCTCTATATTGTTTAATTCACATATGATTAGCTTTAAAACTATTTCAAAATTCTCTCATTCATTTTAAGCTCCACAGTTTTTTTCACAGTAATTTCATGGAAAGATTTCATCTTTTATATTCTCTAGTCTTGTACCAAAATCATATTAATCCTATTGATAATATAAATCACATGAAAAAACTTCAAGTAGACTGCTTTGAAAACAGTCTGTCTCATGCTAAAAATACAAACACTTTTCCTCCCCCCCTAAAAAACCCACAACCCTAAACCATTACCTTTGTATCTACAAAATGAACACATTCCAGCCAGGTGTTTAGAAATGCTTCACCACATACAGCACACTTGCTGCTTTGTGCTAACATGTCTTGCAGCTGAGGGTAGTGTCTGATTGACCTCCGCAGGTATGACCACCTGAATATATGAAACGGCACAACTGTTTTGATCTCCAGTGACTATATTTCTAACACTCCCAACCATCAGATTGGTACTTAATTAATCAGGGGATATAAATGGAAGAAAAGGGAAAGAATTGAGCTCCACCTTCCAAATGCTTTAGGCACCATGAACTACCAGAGTTTCATACCCTTATGATTTATAGGTTATAGAAACCTTTGCCTTTTTTTTAAACTTAAAACTAACATTCTATTAAGTATGCATTAGAAAACATTTTTTCCCCATTGATAACTGCAAGGGAGGTCATTGCCTAGCTGTATAATAATAAAAGGCAAGCCTAATTAGTAGGAAAAGTAAGCAATGTCAGTTTATTTCCATAGCTATAATGTTCAAGCTGGTTACATATTTATATTGGTATCTGCAGAGTGGTAAGAAGAAAATTTCAGGCCTATGACTATTGTTCCCTTTTCATTCTTTCCCTTTTAGAGCTTAACAGTATTATTTAGAGGGCCAGCACACCACGAAAGCAAAAAGCACTATATATTCTGTAAGTCCATTTGCATAAGAAATGACGGTACTTCTGATTAAAACAATAATAGCACATCAAGGTAAAAAGAAATACAATATGAAACAGGCAAGCTTTCATGACAAAAAAGGCTAAATGTTGTTACCTGCCTCGCATCTCTTTCAACACAAAACGAGCAACAATTTCCTGAAAAAAATATTTACTAGTTATAAGAATCATGACAATTAAAATTCTTTACTAATTTTAGCAAGATATTGCACACTCAAAAAAGTAATTCTGATATTGTACCTGAATTAAGACCTTAATTGGTCAGGTTAAGTTTCTGAAACATGGTGTATGCACTTCCTTAAACATTTGCAGACATTTACTAATTTTAGCAAGATATTGCACACTCAAAAAAGTAATTCTGATATTGTACCTGAATTAAGACCTTAATTGGTCAGGTTAAGTTTCTGAAACATGGTATATGCACTTCCTTAAACATTTGCAGACATTCCACAAAAATACTTTGCTCCTCTAAGATGGAGATCTTGTTCAATATTTATATATGTTTATGAAAAGTAAAAAGTACTATAATATTCCATTTCTTTCAACCATTGAAAATGATAAACATTTTTTTTCGGACACACTCATACATGTATCACACACACATGCACCATATGACTTGCAGCAAATTAAAGTTTGGCGTAAAGTATTCTTTCTAGTTTGAAAAGAGCACCTTGAGTGTCAGGACCTCCTCTTCCTGGAGAGAATGGATAGGCACATGTTGAAGTAAGGGATTTTCTTCACAATGTAATTCCTTTAGGGGCAGACTGGAAATCTAGAGACATAAAGCATTCTGTACTTGTCAAGCTCTGACAGGAACAGTGAATGTCTAATGAGTTGGCAATGGAATCTGCTTTTAAAAACTGCTCCTTCCAAAATCTGCAGCCAAAATGCACAAAAAAATTTTCTTTTTTGGGGGGTGGGAGGGTGTACATAATAATTGTGATGACAATGGTTTTGTGTGTGTGTGAGACACAGTGAGAAAGCGATATGGTGACAGAAACAGACATAATAGAGCATGAAGGTAGAAACTGTGCATGCATGTGTGCATGTTAATCAGTGTCTGGTGTGTAAGCAAGCAAGACAGCAAGTGGGTGGGTAAGTGCATCAGTGACAGTAAACGAGGGAGTGATCAAGAGAGGTCCAAGCTAATATACATTCAAGCCCTAGTTTGATGACAAAACTAACTAAAATTCCATAATATTAATTCATGTAAATCGTTGTTCAGCGCAATCACACCCACATACCTCTGTTGGAAAGATCCGAAGGTCATTTCCAGCCACATCTAGCACTTGAAGGTGATAGCACTTTCCAATGCCCTGTTATCAGAATTAATACAAACATGAATTTAAAATTCAAAAAAGTTTGTACAGTCCTCATCATTAACTCATGATTACTGACTAAATTTACAGCGAGAAGAGAGATGAAATGTACAAAACAAATCTGTTAAAAAACAAAAAGCAAAGAAATAGCATGTTGATATGTGTGTGGTTATGTGCATGTGTGTATGTTGTGTGTTTGAGAGAGAGGATGTGATTGTTACATGTCCACAGTATAATCCATTAATTTTAATGATGTGTCCAAAACTTGGACTCCAACTGTCAATCAGTATGTAAGAATCATTTAACACCTACCATGTATGAGACAGTCAAGAGTACAGCCAACAGACAAAACTAGTTTGTAAGAATGTGACAAGAAAATTTAACTCATCTGAAAAATGAGAAAAAGCATTTAAATTGTGGACAGTGTTAACATGAGGAGTTCATTGTACATATCATTAGAAAAAATTTTAAAGGTAAAAAAGAGCTGTGGCATGACAAAAAATACACACATGCACATGCAAATGCATTACTACACAAGACATGCACACGTGGGCATGTTCTCTCTCTCACACACACCTCTGGAAGTTCCCTGATTTTATTCTTCTGAATAAACAGTTTTTCCAGTTGTGTTAAATAACCAAACTCCAAAGGCAGTGAGGTCATCTGATTTCCAGCAGCATGCAGCTCTTTCAATGTGGAAAGTGCACAAATCTCTACAGGGAGTGTTTGAATTTCGTTATTGTCCAGACTAAGGAATTCAATGTTTTGTAGACTGTAAACAAATCAGCAAAAGCAAAGAAACAGTTGTTTCACACAAACAAAGATCATCATATATATGAATGTTTTTATCAAATAAAAGTTGCTGTGCAGAAATGTAAAGTAATGACAAAAGTGAACAAATCAAGCGTAATGTAAACATTTAATGAACAAAAATAAAAAGAACAAAACTTTGTGAAATGTCCTTCTGGTAATCCTATTGAAACTAGTGTTTCAGATTGCCATTTCTGAGTTTGTAGTAAATTTCAACAGACAGCTCTTTTAAGATGCATTAATCTTGTTGAGAAAAGATTATGTGTTGTTAAAAATGACTATAATGAATATAATTATAAATAATATAAACATTTACAAGGAAAGCAAGCTGATGTGTTGCACCCTTTCTCTGCTGATCTCTTCCAGTACTGTTGTCATTTAGATGAAAGCAGCCAATCAATCTGCTCTTATAAACAATCAAATACTGTAAAGGAATACATTATCAGAATTTTGCCACTTTTATGATATATAACATTCTCGTGCTAGACATACTTGCCAATTTCTGAAGGCAGTGTTTTTAACTTGTTATTGTTCAAATTCAGGAATCTTAAGTCTCTGAAACCATCTGCCACAAATGAAAGAATACATATACATCATCATACTTGCTACTGATTTCCACTTACAAACCATGCATTTAATATTTATTTATTGTCAATATTTGCACTTATATCACTGGTTTCATTAGTTTTTAAATATTTACTACAATCTACTTGAGCTGTCTTCAGTGGACTTTTAGACTAAAGTATAGTATGGCATTCTGCACATTCTACCAGAGTAGTTGGCATTCTGCCAGTAGAGAAAATGAAACTATGTATAATCCTTAATCAAATCATAACATCCTTTGAAAACACACTGATTTTGTAATTTGAAATATTGATACAATTTTGAAATCTTAGGAGCTTAATTTGCTACTCACTTAGGCAAGATGGATGAATATCTGTAATTTTGTTGCCAAACATGTGCAGTTTCTGTAAGCTGTTAATATGTTGCAAAATGGATGGGAAATCCTCAAATTCATTGTTTCCAAGATGAAGCATTTGTAACTGAAATATTGTATGATGTAAGTTTGATATATAATCAAACATTATATAATATAGGACAATACAATAATGAACATTTCACGATGCTTTCGGACTGACATGTGTGTGCAACATGCTGATAAAAATGTTTCAATGTGACATGGATAAACATGAAAACTGTAACAGTTTTTCATAAAAATGGAATGATATTCATGACATCAACATTGCTGTTCATTTTTTTTTTAAAGGAATGTTTTACAAACCATTCACTCAAATGGTCTCAGGTCAATTTCATTCAGAAAAAAATGTATAGCTAAAGCAGAGTTTTTCAGGTGGGCATTCCTTTTTTGCTTTTCATTAGACCCCATTCAGATCTACACCATCTGTCTAGCCCTCACCAATTTGGCAGGGTAATTATTTTTTCATTTCCAGGAAAGCTGTAGTTTCTTATTTTTGACTGTTGCAACATATATACAGCATGTTCATTTTCATGTCTATTTTATCCAGTCTAAGATGATGTTGGCTACATAAAGCAAATGAACATTTTGCAGTTTGAGTCAATATCGACATGAGAGACAAATTGACAAATCTTAAGATCGAGTGTGTGTGTGTGGAGAAGGAGAAAGGGAGAAAGGTAGACATTACAGTGCGACCAATAGAGACAACTTTCACTAGAAGCAGGCAGCGGCGTCTCTTGCTTGATCTCCTCTAAGCAAATGTATCAAGCGCTGCCAGTCACCCAGTTACATTTTGCTGAAGTAACTTAGTAAGACTATCTGACAGCTTCTCAAATTATTTTCAAGTTTGTCATTATGCACTAATATCAACTGAATAATCAGAGAAGTAAGTTTTCTGAAATTTTGAAAATTTGCAGTCTTTAAAACTCACATATTTTCGCCTACTGAGAAGAAATAATGCCTAATAAGGCCTCGGGTCCAGATGGTATTTGTGGCAGAACATTACGTTACTGTGCGCACCAACTTGGAGGCATTTTTCAACATCTTTTTCAGCGCTCTATGGATTCACTCTCCATCCCAGCTGCTTGGAAATTATCTACCATTGTTCCAGTTCCAAAGATAGTTTCAGCTCGGCATCTCAATGACTTTAGACCGGTGGCCTTAACATCGTTGGTCATGAAAGTATTTGAGACAATCATTAAATCATTGATTCTTAATGCCGTTAACAATAGTCTTGATCCCTTGGAATTTGCATACCAGTCCAAGCGAAGTGTTGATGATGCTAAACTGTTCATCCTCCACACTTTAATCAAGCACCTGGAGAATCCTCAAGCCCATGCTCGACTATTATTCGCTGATTTCTCTTCGGCCTTTAACACTATCCAGCCACATATCCTAGCTCGAAGACTCCTCGACGAGTTTTCCCTTGATCATCAGCTAGTGTCATGGATAATTCACTTTTTGGTCGACAGGCAGCAACGAGTTCTTGTCAATGGCACTTTTTCCGACTTAACCACCACATGCACCGGCTCACCTCAGGGATGTGTTCTATCCCCGCTTCTGTTTATCCTGTATACCAACAGTTGTCGCAGTAGTCATGAGGGTCACTATCTTGTCAAATTCTCTGATGACACTGCACTGCTGTCTCTCCTTAGTGGGCCGGTGCACACTCACGGTGATGCTTTGGAAGAATTCATTGTTTGGTGCGATGTCAACTTTCTAGAACTTAATGTGAGTAAGACGAAGGAGATTGTCTTTGATTTCCGTCGGAATTCTCCACCGTGTCCCGTCTGTGTCATCCATGACAAGGAGGTGGAAATTGTTTCTGCTTTTAAATACCTGGGCACCATCTTCGATAGGCGACTTTGCTGGGATGTCAACACTCAATCTGTCGTGAAGAAGGCTCAACAACGCCTCTTCCTCCTACGGAAGCTGAGGTCTTTCTCTGTCTCCCCCAATTTCTTCAGCTTTTTTACAGATCACATATAGAGAGCGTGCTGTCCTTCTCGTTCATCTGTTTCTATAATAGTTTATCGGTGAAGGACAAGAGCAGCCTACATCGTGTGGTATCCACCTGCTCCAAAGTCGTTGGATCCACCCAGAGTTCTCTTCAGGATCTGTATAACAGGAGGACTCTTCTGAAAGTGTCTGCCATCCTTCGTGATGACAGGCATGCTCTGTCGGGTGAACTTGTCCAGCTCCCATCAGGTCGCCGATATAGTATGCCTGCATGCAGGAAAAACCGACTGCGGCTGTCTTTTGTTGCTTCAGCCGTCAGACTTTTGAATGGATTATGAATGTGATGTGCATGCGATCATGTATGACTTTAATCGAGCTGGTATGATTAACTGCAACACGACTGCCTGTGTGTTTAATATATATAATCGAGCTGCAACTGAATTGCACTCTAGGGATCAATAAAGTATTATCTTATCTTATCTTATCTGATAATGTTCTACTTATACGAGTATGACGTATAAATTGTACTCACTTGAAGTAAATATGTGAGTTCATCAGGAAGTTTTTTCAGATTATTATTTTTGAGATTCAGTTCACATAAGGATTCTATCCTTCTTATCGATTTGGGTAATTTGTCTAAATGCCTGTTGCAAAGATTTAGCCTCTTAGGTTGTCCCTGAAGTGCCCGAAGCAGTAAATTGTCGGCCATATTGTTATTGTAACTATGGCGTGGGAAACAGAGAAGACTCTCGCCAAAATTCTAGCGTAATAGCTAAAGCGAGATTTGTAGAAACTGTAATAATTTATGACATTAATTTTATTTTGCTTAATATTTATAAAAGGAGTAACTGTATTGAGTTCAGAGTAAACTTAAGCTAGCTTTGTTTACAGCTACTTTTGATTTTTCAACACCAAAGAGCTACTAAATGTAATCTAATAGACGCTATTCCTAACAATTGATTATGAAAAATTCTTATTGAAGTCATTTATTTGGTAGTTCGTCATCAGGGTGTTAGATTTTACGTAAGCAGCTGCGTATAATAGTAGTTTTTATGGAGTCATGTTTATTTCATCGTTCGGCATATCAGGGTCGAGCTATGATTATGATGGTGTGAGCAAGTGAGGCAGTATTAAGACAACATAGTTTTGTGTAGTTACTTGTATTTGCGTAAACATGGCTTCTCTGGACTTCGATGATGACCCTGGCCTACATCGTCTTGAGGGAGCAAGTGGTCAGGAGCAAGGTGGCCTTGTGATTATGAAGAAAAAACCTTTAGGCGATGGTCATTTGTTCAGAAAACCCGATGTACCTAAGGTCTCATTGCTTGGACTTGATAAACTTGCTGCGTCAAAAAGACAGTCCGATGTCACTGACGGCAGTGCAACGCCTAAGCGGTCGAAAGTATCTTCATACAAAAATGATGACGACGATGAAGTTGAAGAAGAGAAGGACAATAAAAATTTTTACAGCAGTAATGAGAGGTAAAGGGAAACTACTTTGTTGCTGAATCGCATGTTCCATTTAGTGAACGTTGTAAAGTGTAAATTTCATAACAACTTATGTGAAATATGTGAGAGGAACATATATTCTGCTTGTATCTTCTCATACTACTTATATACAACTTACACTATTGTTGTATTTGATGTTACTGCTAGTATTTCACACTCTTCACACCACAGTGATGTATATAGCATCTGAGTTAATGGTTAAAGATCATGTAGTATGTTTATTGCAAATCACAGTCACCCTGAAATAAGTGAGACAGCGAGACTGGCTTTGAGGTTAAGTGCATGTCTTGTTTCTGTGAATTTTACTGTAATGGTTACACTCTCTGCCATACAAATCTTTTCTTGCAGTTATTAAATATAGAACTTTTGACAAGAAAGGAAACATTTAGTTAAAACAACATGTTTTTTTTTCATGTTTTTGGACAGAAAAAAGGAGATCTTCTCATTGCAGATTTTTTTGCTATACATGTTTGAACTCAGTGTTGCTGGTTGTACAAAACCCCAGATGTACCCATTGATCTGTTACAATACTATTGTGCACCCTACCACCATTATTATTGCTATATACTGATATAAATGATACTGACTTCAGTGGCAGTCTGTATCTCACTTTCAATACCACATTATTCATAAGTTTGAATAAAAATTAATCACAGGAAATGGGGATTCTGTCTGATACTTTTTGTTCTTTTTTGACTTGCTCAGGCACTATCGACCACAAAGAATTGAAACACCCTCACATCCTGGAGGTGTCACTGCAGAAGCCAGAGAAAGGATGTCAAAACATCATCGTGATAGGGAGCGTGGTGTCTATGTGTCTTCAAAAGACAGAGACAGAGACAGAGAAAGAGATTACAAGAGGGATGGAGATAAACATCGTAATAGAGATAGAGACAGAGACAGAGACAGAGACTACAGGAGAAGTAGAGGTAAGCTATGAAAGGGGAAGCTGTTTGGATCTCTGTTTCCACTCCTGCTTGTGTCAGTTGCTATATTCTGGACATGGGGCCAGATGGCTTCTGTACCTTGTAAACCAGCAGTATACTATAGAGATGCTAGGTGATTTAAACTGGAGATCATTGCACAAGAGTAATGCTGGTTGGTTGGATTAATCATGCTGCAGCTACTTTATTTGTTGTGTATGTTTAGTTCTCTCTTTTCTTAGCGGTCTTGCTGTTCTGTGACTTCTGTCAGTTTTTGTCAATCACACTGATATCACCATTGATTATTTCCATGGTTGATCCGTCAAACATTTTCACCACTTATATTTCTGGACTGCTGACTGTTTGGTGAGACCAACTCTTAATCTTTCACGAAGTTATAGGTTGTCAGTCTTGGCAAACCATTTGGCAGCTTAATAACTGGAATTGTGATAAAATGCTTTAACTTAACAATAGACTTGCAATAAATTTGTTACTTATTTACTTTTTATTTCGTTTCTTTTTTTTTTTTGTGTCAAAAGCTTTCAACCTCCACTTCCCATGACTTAGTGCCAATAAACTGAAACATAACAGCTGGAGATTTTCTACTTCCATCAACACAGAAGTTTGCATTGTTTGCTTGTCTTCTTGATGTTAATAATTAAATTGGAAGCCAATTTGTGCTTTGGCCTTGTTCTAGAAGTTAAGGCAGGAGATTCATCTACAAGCAGTCCAGACATATATGTCTATGATTTTCCCAAACAGCTTACTACATGCTACATACTATTCTTCTAGTACATCAACATGTTTTAGTTTGTTGAGCCACAGGATGTTCAGTGGCATTAGGTTTTCTGTGATAGTAATTTTGTAACATTTAAGGAGATGCTCTTTCAGAACTGGTTCTTCTTCTTTCCTTGATGTAAATTTTACAGTAATGAGACTTGGTTGATCTTTTAAAGGTTTTTGAACTCTGCGGCAACAGATATTCTAGCTCCGTAAATAATGACCATAATATGCTGTCATTTCATCAGTCTTTAGGGTAGGATAAAAAAAAGGTACTAAAAGGTTTTAATTCAACACAGAAATTTTTTGACAATCCATATTTATAGATTACACAGTTCTCATAAACTAATTACATTCTCTGTCCTAATATAACACCAGTCAGTTTTTGTATAAAGATTAGGAACCAAGTACTTTATTATAGGGGTTTTTGGGAAGAACATTTGTGGCCACTATCTTGAATAGTGCTTCCACCCATCTAGAAACATCGTGTTTTCCACAGGCTGCTTGGCTAGTGACCTGCTGGAGCATAAATTCTTTGTCTCACTGGGAATACTGCCTGTGATGCTGCAGTTGGGCCAGATAGTATAGTTTTTTTTTCATCTTTACAATTTTTAAGAAACATTCAGAATCACACTATTATAAAAGAAGAACTCAGATTAATTTATGGTGTTTCAAAAACCTAATCTAGGTTTTGAAATACACTTAACCAAGATACTATCATTAATACCTGATTTTTTTGTATTTTTCCCCTTTTTCTGATAGTGGAGGGGCATAGGAACTTTGGATGGATAGTAGTAATATGGTTAACAACTTCTTGTTTAACAGGAGTATTTACTGATATTTCCAGTCTCCTTTAGATTTTCTTATATCGATTTTTTTAGTAAAGTTTCAAGTTCTTTTCATGACAGAAGGTAGTGAGAGGAAAAGTCATAGAAGGTATGATGAAAAAAGTTCTAGGAGCGGAGATAGATCTGAACGAAAAGATTCAGAACGAGGCTCTAGGGACTGGGAGGAAACTCCAAACCGAATATCAAGGGAAGAAATAACCACACCTAAGCTTGGAATTAAAGGTAAGTGCTTCTGTTATGAATCTGGATTATCCATAGATGACTAAATGGAACTGGATTTCATTCAAAAATAAAAAATATATTAGGTGTTGCATATTATTACTATACAACAGTGAGTTGGATGAGTTGGATATCTAGCTCATTCTCAACAATAAAATTCGTTGAGATATCTGTATCTCAAGCCTCTTTGAGATGCAGGATAAAAAAGTTATAAGTATGCAGTGCATCATTTTCAGAACTAGAGTAACATGCAAGAGAGCTAGCATTATTTAAAAAAAAAAAAAAAGAGTTCATATAATGTTATCATTTTCAAAGTTAAGCCATGGAGAGTTTTGTGATTTATTTTTGTAATAAACCATAAGTTTGTTGGACTGATCTGAGACAAATGAAGCTGTGGTTTATTTCTACAATGTAGTCTTTATTGTTGTAATTCAATTTTAGACACACCATCGAGATCCTCTTGGGATGAAGATGATGTTACTCCTCCAAAGAAATCTAGCTGGGATCTTCCAACACCCCTAAGACCAGATGAAGAAAAAGATAACTGGAGTGATCGTAGCTCTGACAGTCGTCATTCAACACGGGATAAAGACTCTGTGCGATCTCAGTTTAGTGATAGGTGAGTGGTTTTATTTTTGGTATTTATAATGGAAAAATTATGTTTGATGTGTACAAATTAAATTTAGTAATGAATGCTAAGGTTGTAAAAAAGTGAGAATAGCTGCATTAAAATTGAAAAAGAAAAGTTGTGTTAAGCATCTGTTCAGCTTGAAAGCACTGATAAAAATATGTTAATTTTTTTAATACAATTTTTGAAAGGGATATATTCTGCATTGTATTCTTTTCATTGTCTTATTTGCCAGAAGATCCAGGACAAGGAAACAAAATGATTACACACCACAGGCTACTCCAACCTACAAGTACAATGAATGGATGAACAACAGAAAGAAAATACTATACACACCTAAGGACCCCTTAGATAAAGGTATGCTTCTTGTTTTATATTTATAGCATAAACTATATGTTGAGATGTTTTTTGCAATTTTCCTTACTATTTGCAAGGCTAAAAGAGTGTTTGTTCTTTATTTCAATTTCTGTTAAAATAGATAATAGAAAATGTTCATGAAACAGGTGATTGCTTCACAGATTTATCCCAGTTGTCTTCATTAAATTTACCATACTGTCACCTGCACTCTACAGCGCCTTTCAGACGAGGAACATAAATAAATCAAAACACAGACAACAATTTAAAATTTAAAAATATAATGTAATTTAAAAATCAAAATGAGAAACACAACACAAAACAATTCCTAATTCCCCAACCCCACATTCGAACACACGTTTCTTCCAACAGTTTCAAAAGTATTCACTCTTCTTGCACAGTTCCTCTCAAAGTCTCACTTGAAACAGCACAACGTTTCTGCTTCTAACATACACCATATATCCACATGAAAAGTACACAAAGTTTCCACTTCTTCTTGAAGTTATATCCCAACGAAAATCCACAGTAAAATCTCAACAGGTTCACTGCTAACAAAAGTACAAACAAATATGGTACTTCAAGTCGGTTCAGGACTTGTACACACAATCCAAGTCTGGTCAGGACTTGTACACACAATCCAAGTCTGGTCAGGACTTGTACACACAATCCAAGTCTGGTCAGGACTTGTACACACAATCCAAGTCTGGTCAGGACTTGTACACACACAATCCAAGTCTGGTCAGGACTTGTACACACACAATCCAAGTCTGGTCAGGACTTGTACACACACAATCCAAGTCTGGTCAGGACTTGTACACACACAATCCAAGTCTGGTCAGGACTTGTACAACAAAATACAAATCTGGTCAGGATTTGTACAACAACACCAAGTCCGTCAAGACTGGTTACAACAAAAACCGTCCGCTCCGGACGCACTGACAACACCAAAGAAGACTGTCCCTTCTCCCCGCTCCCGTCAAGGAAAAACCCCAATCAAACCACACACATCCAACACACTATCACCCTCTTTCCTTTGTTCAAAGTAACCACCAAACAACCTATCAACAGAACTTAATTACACAAAGACCGGCCGGCATCCTGCATGCCTCAGACTGTTGACACTAACAGCCCTAGTGATAGCTGTCTTTACCACCTCACTCGAACAATTACTTTTACTAATTAAAAAAATTATTTAAAAAAAAAATACATATCAGGAGGTTTGTGACACATACATACTAGTAGGAACTTAGGGGCTACAGCTGGTCTTTAACCAAATGAATTACTTCCCCTGTGAGGTTATGATTTCTAGCTGCTAGGGGTTCCATGGTACCAGGTGCGTCTGAAACTATGGCGGATGTCTGAGGGGGCATGAATGTTTTTTGTGTAGAAAGTAGAATGTCTGGTTGAATAATTGAACATATAGGCTTTCTCCTTGTTCATATGTATAGCGCTGTCTGATGAGCATCTAATTGTGTACTGGGGAATAGTCTAGAGCAGCGGTTCTCAATCTGTGGGGTGCGCCCCCCTTGGGGGGTGCGACGTGCTTACAAGGGGGTCGCGAAGGTGGTCATTTTTTTTAAGTTTCTTATACCGGTGTTAGTGAAATTAGCTTACATTGCTGGCTAATTGGGGCGCTCGGACGTACCTTTGTTCGTCAGGGGGGTCGTTACAAGTAAAACGTTGAGAACCGCTGGTCTAGAGTCTAATGTGAATCTCGTTTCTGTGAATCTGTGAAGCACAGACTTGTCAATCTTTATTTCTAATCAAAATGTTACTGAAAAAAGAATGAGGGACAAATCTTTACCAAATGTAACAAAAAGTAACATGAAAGAAAAAAAATATAACTTTTACTGTGATTTGGGATGGATTTGATAGGCAAAATCATGAAAATGCTTGACAGTCCATCCAGACAACTAATCGCACACAACTATCCATTAATCATTTAACCATGTGAGCGAAGAGTGTCATGTGCAGACTATGCCCACTCTTTACCCAGACAGCCATTCACTCTCTGAAGGGTGGAGGTACTGATTGCTTTTAGTGAGCAGGACATTTGACTCACATTGACCAGGGAGCAGTAATTCATTTGGTTAAATAGAAGTTGTATCTTCTAATGTTTTATTAGTTGGGTCATCTGGTAAGTATCAAAGAAAGAGAATTTACAAGAAAAATATTATTTCTGGAGGGTAAGGGGGATGGGGCGCAGGAGGAGATTTGAAGAAAGGAAGAAAAAAAGGTATTAGGATTGCCTATTTTCTGTTCCATTGTTCGATGTTAAGATATTAGTTTTATGAGTACTGTTTTTCAGAAAAAGAGAACATAGATGAAATGTCGGAAGAAGAACGTTTGCAGTGGGAAGAAGAGCAGAAGCGCTTAGATCGTGAGTGGTACAGCATGGATCAGGGCTATGATGATACAAACAATCCCTTTGCTGGCACATCGGAGGCCTACACGAAGAAGAAGGAAGAAGAGTTCGAACAGAAAAAAAAGAAACGCATGAGTGCCCAGCAAAGACAGATCAATAAGGTTTGGTCTATTCTGCACATTTTGGCCTATACTTTATCTGAAAGCTACAAAAACCTGACAGCATGGGTTAAATTTTTATGCACTTTTGTAAAGATGATGATAGTGCAGAATATACAGAATAACTGACTTGTTGAGCTGTCTCACATTCAATTACACAAACATTCCTCTCTCATAGACTGCTTATGGGAACAAAATTTCTATTCCTGTTACATTTTAATTTCATGCTATTTTGTATGCTTTTATGTTATTTTGAAAGATAAATGACTTAGGCATTAGTAGTTTGTGTAAATCTTATTGATGTTCTCTTGTAAAGTGTTTGTCTTTAAATATTAATTAATGACAGAAATTTGTAAAAATCAATCTAGTAAACTCCTAAGCTTTGAATGGGTGCCTGGGTGGATTTATTGTAGTATTTTACTAAGTTTTTCATTGCATGTGCAGGATAATGAAATGTGGGAGACCAATCGCATGGTCCGGAGTGGCGTTGTTGCAAAGACCAACTTTGATGATGATTTTGATGATGACAATGTGGCCAGAGTCCACTTGCTTGTCCACAACATTGTTCCTCCCTTTCTGGATGGTCGGATTGTCTTCACTAAACAGCCAGAACCCATTGTTCCAATTAAGGTACATGTACTGCCAAAACTGTTAACTTATTTTTTCCATTGTCATATTCTTACTAAACAAGTGGCGCGTCACTAACAGGAATCACTTCCATGTAGCTTATGGCACAATGAATAAAATGTTTTGAGGTTGAATAAAATATTTTGATGTTAAGTAAAAGGTATTGATGTTGAATAATGAACATAAAATGATATGAGCTAAAAAGTTTTCATTGAGCTGCTGCTGGTTACATATGCTGAATAGGCTTAATGATTTGGACCTTCTTCATCACTTGTACTGTATCCCCAGGATCCCACGTCGGACATGGCCATAGTTTCAAGAAAGGGTAGTGCAGCAGTGCGGGTGCACCGAGAGCAGGCAGAGAGAAAAAAGGCCCAGTCCAAACACTGGGAGCTAGCAGGAACACGCTTGGGAAACCTGCTAGGTGTGAAAAAGACTGATGAGGTATGTATAAGGTGTAGACAAGTGGAGTGTTTGCTTGCATATACCTATGCATACTTAATTGCTGCTGATTTTCAATATGAACCTTATTTGTGTTAGCTTTTTCAAGATATCTGGAGCAGAAATCTGTCTTTCACAAGAAGATAATTTATATTTTGTCTTAAAGAGAGAGGCTAGTTTCTGCTGTAAATTTATTGTTACTAAGGTTGGAAGAACTTTTTATTGAGAAATCAGCATAACCACAGTGAACAAAGTCTTTGAGAGAAAAGTAAATGAAGTGATTCGGAAAACTAACTCATCTCACTCTTCCAGAGAGAAGAAAAGCAGTTTGATATCAAAAGAGGTTATTGTATCGCATAAACTGTTTGCTTAGACTTCAGTATTTCCTTCACCAGGAAGACACAGAAGAGATGAAGATTTGAAAAAGGAGCAAAGGTTCTCTGAAGTGATGTCAGAGAAGACGGAAGCTGTGAGTGAGTTTGCTAAGCGTCGGTCCTTAACTCAGCAGCGTCAGTACCTACCTATCTTTGCTGTCAGAAATGAGGTGAGTCAGGGCAGTGATAGTGACAGTTGCAAAACTTTTATTTATTCAAAAATAACAGACTGCCACAAGCACAAAAAAATGTATGCCTAAAGAGCTTTGGGAAAGTTTTCAACAATTAAAAGAGATTAAAAAAAAAATGTAATAGTTGAACATTTCAATAGTTTTATTTAAAATGCATATAATCTGTTGTAAATTTGCATTTTTTATTGCCAAGTTAATAGGAAATAATTTGCTTTTATTCTATTTAGTGTTAAATAAGTAAAAAAAAAAAAAAAGTGTTTTGTAGCTGTGGAGTCTGGCTTGAAGAATGACCTGGAAGAAAAACTGAATTTTCAGTCTTATACTTTACTTTCATCCCTTATTGTCTTAAAATACTATTGGTTAATTCATTCAGTATAGGCATATTGATACAATTGAGCTGGAGCTATGAAGGCTTTTACATTTGCAGGTGCGAACTGTATAGAAAGAATAGATCAAAGTAAAGAATAAGGGAGCTCCACTCTTGGACTGGGTTTAGGGGATTGATCTTAATCCAGATCTGTACAGTGTGCAGATATAATTTTTTGGTGATCTATCTGCTGCTTAAAAATTATTTGCTTCTCTTTTGATAACTAAGGAGAAATTTAAAAAAAAAACTTTGAATATTCTGATCACTAACTCAATGGAAATTTTAGCATTTGTTATCTGGATCTAACAGCTATATCCTACTTTGTTATTTGATATCAGAGATGCATTAAGTAGTAATTGAACAAGCTAAGACAGTGGAATTTACTGGTAATTATTTATTTATAGAAGCTTAATTATGCTTTTCAGCTACTGAGTATTATCAGAGACAACAACATCATTGTAATTGTTGGAGAGACGGGTTCAGGAAAAACTACGCAGCTTACACAGGTGAGAGAGCATCTTAGAAATTTTAAAAATCTTTAATTATGTACATTTGCACATTTCTTTGCACAGAGCCATATGATTGTACAACCTTTGAAAAATTTTTACTCTTTCTTAGTCACTGAGTAATAATAACTATAAGTGTACTTGCATTGCACAGCATCACGACCAAGATAGGTTCACATAACAAATGGTATTGCAAAAGTAGTTCAGGAATAATTAGTTCTGCAATCCTTATGTGCTATTTCACCATTGGAAGTTATCTCCCTTTTCCTTCAATAGCATTTTTCATTATTGTGACTCATATTGCTGTTTGAAAAAGTCAGTAACTTTTGATTATCTGCTGATGTCTTATGTACAGTATTAAGTATTTGTTAATATGATACCACCATGCATTCAACAAGCACTTTCTCAACTGCCTTTCTGTTTGAATAGTATCTTCATGAAGATGGCTACACCAAATATGGGATGGTCGGCTGCACCCAGCCTCGTCGTGTGGCAGCCATGTCAGTGGCCAAGCGTGTGTCAGAGGAAATGAATGTAAACCTTGGGGAAGAAGTTGGCTATGCTATTCGATTTGAGGATTGTACCTCAGAGGTAAGAAAAATATGTAAAAGAACTTAAAGTCTCTTTTAGAAAATATTTTAGTGAGTCGCAATTAGTACACAAAAGCTACTGAATTTATGTTGTCAGTAGCCAGTATAGAACAGTAGCCAGGCATGTGAGAACCACAAGCTATATGTATATAAAACTTATGGTACTCCTATCACATGTCTGCTATGGCCTTCCTGGTATAGTTAATAGAAGCTTCAAACTGACTCTGTGGGTGGTTTTATAAGATCTCTTGCTTGATTCTTTTGTAGAAAACAGTTATCAAGTACATGACTGATGGAATCTTGCTACGAGAGAGTCTGCGAGAGTCTGATTTAGACAACTATAGTGCCATCATCATGGATGAGGCTCACGAGCGTTCCCTCAACACGGATGTACTTTTTGGCCTGCTCAGAAATGTGGGTCATTCATTACAAGAGGCTAAGAGAAAGAAATAAAAAGAGAGAGAGAGATGCTTTGAGACTTTACAACCTTAACGTCATTGGCTTAGTCATTATGACATGGAGGTTTTAAGAAAGAGAGATAGTTGGAAGGAAATCTGCGATAAAGACCACTTATTTCTTTGAAATTTCTTTGTAGGTTGTTGCACGAAGGCTGGACCTTAAGCTGATCGTGACCTCAGCAACCATGGATGCAACTAAATTTGCCACATTCTTTGGTAATGTTCCCATTTTCACCATCCCCGGTCGGACGTTTCCTGTTGATGTGCTGTATGCCAAAAACCCAGTGGAGGACTACGTGGAGGCAGCAGTCAAACAAGCTCTACAGATTCACTTGCAAGGCCAAGAAGGTTAGCACAATCTTTTATTTGAGGAAGAAGCCACCTCATTTCTTTATGGATCTAAACAGTGTGCATATTTATGTAAAAGTATATTGTTTACTGTAAGCTTTTGTGTACCTGTCACTGTGCATCATGTTGAGAACACACTGGGTTCCCCGAGAGGATGTTCATTTCCATTTATCTCTTTTATTATTATAATACAACAGATCAGTTTACTAACCTAAGCAGCATTATGTTGTGTAATGGTGAAATTACTCATAAGCAGTGGAAAAAGGAGAAGGTGGATTGTTAGGGGTTAGAGCACCAGAGTTTGAAGTCAGAGGCACACACACTGACCAGTTTGATATTTGTGTGTGCAGCTTGTTTTTCCCAATAAATCCAACTATACCATAGAATGATAGGTAAAAAGAAAGGTAGTGTTGGAGAGGAGATGGGCAATGCCCTCACCAAAAAGCTTACACTTAAATAAGGGCAGTCTCTAATACCTCACCTCCCAATGACCCGTTGGTTAGGTTAGTATGTTTACTCTTTCAGTGGAGAAGAGTCATGCATTATACAACAATTTGCTGAACTGAAAGTAGAATATGTAGCTTGAGTAACAGTCAAACCATATACACAATTATGATTTGATCCCTTTTAATGCAGGAGACTTGCTGATTTTCATGCCTGGGCAAGAAGACATCGAGGTTACATGTGAACTTATATCAGGTAATAAAGCTTGTTGAAGGTACATTAGTTTTCTAACTATACTTTAAGTGAAATTTGTATCAGATGCTTTGCTAGGAGATCTATAAATGTCTGCTCTCAGTTGTTCCTTATAATATATATTATTTACAAAAGTCTTAGATATGCTTTCATTTTGTCTAATAATGGTTTAAATGTCTTTGAAGTTTTAGTCTTAATCTTTATCATCAAGCCAATCTGCTTGTTGTGAACAGATGCTGTATATAGTTAATATGTGTCAGAGCGCCTAGACGAACTGGATGAGGCGCCACCATTGGCTATACTTCCCATCTACTCTCAGCTTCCCAGTGACTTGCAGGCCAAGATCTTCCAGAAAGCTCCAGATGGTATCAGAAAATGTGTGGTGGCCACAAATATTGCAGAAACATCTCTTACAGGCATGTTTTTTATTTTTTTTTTTTTACATTGTAAAGGTCTGATTTTTGATAACTGATTTGTTTTCATGTGCATGTGGGGATAGCACAGTTACAGAACATGTCAGCAATGAAAGAAAAAAAGGATTTTAAAATTTCCTTTCAAAAATATAAACTTGGCTTTATTGTGTTTTTTCTTTGATGTTGACTAAAGACTTTATTCCACACTCCACATGCAGAACATATGATTGTGCTTTGGTATCACTGAATACACCAACAAACACAGCTCATCATTTAATACTTGCATTGCAATGAATGAACCCAAGAGATTGACAAAATTTCTTCTGGAAAGAGGCTGTGCTGATAGTGAGATCCTGAGTAAAAAAATCACTCTGAAATAGCTGTTTTAGATTAGAGGTGCAGGAATAGTTGGCTGAGTGAGATGGATAGAATCTATTTCAATGTTTTATTTTCATTTCAGTGGATGGAATCCAGTTTGTAATTGATTCTGGTTACTGTAAATTGAAAGTTTTCAATCCAAAAATTGGTATGGATGCTTTGCAGATATTTCCAATTAGCCAGGTATGTCACACACACACACTCGCTCTTTATCCACCTAGTGCTTGTGGATCTTTTTCATATGTACACATATCCAACATCACACATTCTTTTAAATGCACTGTACTCTTTTTATTATTTTTATTGTTTTTGCACATTTATAAACGAGGACTGTTTAGTTTAAATTGAACAAAAAAAGAGAAAGAGTTATAAAATGGGTCTAGGTAAAAGTATTCTTGATAAACTTGAAGATCTACATGTGAAAAAATCCAACATTTACCTCCCCTCCCCAACATACATTCACAAATTTTGTAAATTTTTCCTGCAAATGACACTGGCGTTACTATTTGTCAGGCAAATGCTAATCAGCGATCTGGAAGAGCAGGCAGGACAGGACCTGGGTAAGTAGCAGCAGATGAATTACCTGTGTCACAAGTCCATGGTATGATCCAGCACAGTAACAAAGTAGTACATGAGCTTTGTATTTTTAACTTAAAATGTGGTTTCATTGTTGTCATCATTATTTTCTTGGTGTGATCACCAATAAATGTAGTCTCAGCAACCTTCTTTTTTTTCTAAATGTATTTTGTACTTTTATTTCATCTGTCAGTTAATATATATATATTTCATATTATCAAATTTTTTGATTGCACAGTCAGGCTTATCGGCTGTATACACACCGTCAGTACAAAGATGAGTTGCTGACAACAACGGTGCCTGAAATCCAAAGAACAAACTTGGCAAATGTTGTTCTCCTTCTTAAATCGCTTGGTGTTGTTGACCTGTTGTCATTTCATTTCATGGATCCACCTCCACAGGTAAAGAAGAAAGAATTCTTGATTCATTATTCTGCATTTTTTGGAATAATTTTAAAGAGAGAAATGTAAATGAAGTAGTAATGTGAATCAATACTATAATAATAATAATTTTGTGTACTTGTATCGTGCAGCATCACGACCAAGATAGGTCACACTCTCTGTGCTGACTAATAATAATAAAAAGGAACATTTGAACATTAGGTAACACACAATAGACAATGAGATATGTACAGGCATACTGAACAACATAAAGATGAAGTACAAGAGTAGAATGTAATGCATGGATAAAGATATAAAGGGATATAGGGACTGTAAATGATGTAGAGATGGAGTAGTTACATAATGGTGCATATAACAGACAGTATTGCAATAGGAATTCAGGATAGTAATTCAGCAATGGTTCTCAGTGAACAAATATGTTTTCAGAGAGCGTTTGAATGTAGCCTTCGAGTCAGAGTGGCAAATGTGACGTAGAAGAGAGTATTACTGCAAGATACTAGAACTGTCATAAGAAAAAACTTTTTTACAAAGTCTCTTACATTTATTTCTGAACTGAATTTCTGACCACACAACCTCTGTCAGCATACATAAAGCAGTGATTATAAAATGTTGACTTCTGTCCTTGTAAATTCGATGTTTGTAGGGCTCCATTGAAGTGATCCATTAATTCATAGGTAATCTTCATTTTTAGGACAACATTATGAACTCGATGTATCAGCTTTGGGTATTGGGAGCCTTAGACAACACTGGAGCATTGACACCTCTTGGACGCAGCATGGTTGAGTTTCCGCTGGACCCTGCTCTTTCCAAAATGCTTATAGTATCTGTGGATATGGGCTGCAGCGCAGATGTGCTGGTAAGTGTTCACAACTTCTGTGTTGTTGGGAACATATCTTTTAATAATCTTTTGGTAATAATAATAACAGCACAAAAACCACTTATATAGTGCATTTCTTACTACGCAGTGAGCTTAATGGGCTTGATAAGAAAGGCATCATGAAGACCAAATACAGTAGCACAGACTGCAAACTACAAAAACAAAGTAGGGAGAAGAAGGAAGAAAAGGCTGAGTAATAGAGACCACCAACTAATGGAGGTACTTGCAAAAGAGATGGCTCTTAAGGCCAACCTTGAGTTTAGAAAGTAGTCACTGTATAAATGGCAGGAGCAAAGCATTTCAGACACTTGGGCCTGTGAAAGGAAAGCACCTTTCTGGAGAAATCTGTGTACTGTCGATAAGGTCTCTTAAACTGTTGTCTTCTGGTACATAGCGTAGAGCCAAATCTCAAAGAAAGTCCTCACTAATCTACACTTGTTATGCTTTTATTGAAACTAATATAAGGCAACATGATGAACATATTACAAAAAGTATTACAGAACTAATTTCACCTGTGACACACTAGGTCAACCCCTTCTTATAGCTCATACAAATAACAACAAAAATTTAAGCAGTGGGAAGATAGAAAACAGATTTATTATTCAATTAAAACAATGTCTAGGGTGTTTACAATAATTTTCATGAGACAAGGTGTAGACAAACTGCATAATGATTAGCATAAATGTCAACCAACTGGCATGAAAGGGTACTAATTTTACCCTCTGCAGTCCAAGCTTTCACTCTGATATAAATCTTCCTTCATAAGTGGGAAGAGCCACAAAGCAGTGATATAATTTTACTAAAAATTATCAAAAATAAAGTTTTGATAAGCAAAAAGTAACAGTCTTCAATACTGATTACTGGAAGTTCTGTCATATTTTTTAATACAACATATCTGTGTTTGGGTGCCACACAGAATGATACAAACAGAGATGAACAACGGGTTAAGTATTTATTTTAAAAGATTTAAAAATATAGAACTAATTCAAGGTAAAATGTGTACAAAAAATGCAAATAACAAAATATCAATGAACAGCTGGTATTTTAGCATGGAATGGAGAGTGTACTCAACTTCTCACCATCAAATTTACATTTCATCTTAGTTTTTGTTGTTGTCTGCTGCTTAGTTATTTTAGCAAGAGATTCTGTTTCACGATTCATCTAAAAACAATCTAAATATCAGCTTTGTTCTTGATTATTGTTAGAGAGCCGATGTATGAAACTGGAGGATTTATATAAAATTACACATGTATACCTTGGAAGACTTAGATGACTGTCAAGCAGTTCATACAAGCACCATCTTTTGCAAAGATTTAGCCCACATGTCTGCAGTTGAGCTAATATATTTCAGGTATATATCCCTTTGCGTGCACATTCATGCATCAGCATGAGCACATATACACACCACTTGCACTGAATGTCTTGTCTCTGTATGTGTCACGGCAGTCTTTAAATTATTGCAGGTGTCCAATAATGTCTCTTCAAGTCACTGTTCATTCTGAGATTTTACCTTTCCCAGCCACTGTGACATCACTGTAACTAGATACATGTGCTTTGGAATAATGCACTTGATAATTATCTTTCCTCTTAGTTGAAACCTTCTCATTGAAATCACTTCTTTGTTGCTCATACAGGATTTCATAAATATAGATGATTGTTGTTGCTGTGATTCTTTTCATTTCTTGAACACATGTTCTGCTTACATACAAATGGAAGCTGCTTGCATTTCATGGGATGCCATTTACATAAGCCTTACCGGATAATTGTATGCAGTTGAAGCTGCCTATCGTGATGCCATTTTCACTTTGGACATGAGTGATGATCAAAAATCTGTTGACTCAATCTGAAGCTCTTCTGTGGAATGCTTGAATGCAGAGTTGTCCTTACCTAATGAATGTTCTGCAGTACTTGCTTCAGGAGAGATTGAAGGCCCAGATTTTTTGCTGCAGTTTGGAGAACTTTCTGGAATTGAAGGCAGGACAGAAGGTGCAGTTAGCTTATTTTTAGCAGCAGGGGCTTGAACAGATATATTCTCATAGACCACCTCTACTTTGCCTTCATGGTTCATACTTGGGTCAGAGCATTTGGTTTTGGAGATCTGTGAGTTGATGTCCTCATCTTCTTTTGCTGCTTCTCTTTTGGCCTCCAGGTTGTCCTCTGACATGTTTGTCATTTTAGGTTTGGTAGATAAAGCATTGCTTTCTTTTGTTGGGCTTACATTGGAATCATCATCATTTTCAAGTAATTTCTCGTACTCTTTATGCAAAATGCGGTCCTTGTATAAGATCACTATCATGGCTATCACACATGGAACCAGAAAGATAACTCCTGCAAGGATTCCCACTACGATGTTGGCAGGCTCATCTTTAAACATCTGGCATTCTTCTTTCACAATCACAGTCTCATATGCCAGCACCTCTAGGCAGACTCTGTAGTGCTGTTCTAGTTGTTCAGGGGTCATGGTGTAGCTCATTTGGTCAGGGCTCAGCACCGGAGAAAACATGGGTAGACTATTCTCAGGCATATACTGGAGTCGGAAGCCATCGACTAGCACCCCTCCATTGTCAGTCACCTCCCATGAAGCTATTATGCTTTCTCCAGAGGCAACAACATTTAGCTTCACTTCCACCTGAAACAGCACAGATCATATTTTTAACATTTCAAGAATAAGAAATTTATGATGACTATGCTTAATTGTCTGTCTGTTATGTTTGCTCACATATATCCTCAAACTCATTTTCTGTATAAAGAAGATGGTTAATGCTGTAATATGTGGTGATGATGATTATTTTATATTTGGGCATCTCTTCTTTTTAATTTGTTTTCTTGGGACCTGTGATGTTTTGAATGTGCACATGCATGCATCTTGCACAGAAGCCTTTTGATTACCCTACCTTGCTGTTGTTTTTGCTGTGATGTAGGTAATGTTCTAGAGGATTGCAGTGACCTTTGTCGTCCTTGCAGTTTGTTAGCTGATTAACAAACACTTTGCTAACAGCCCCCCAACTGGTGTTGGCTCTGGTGTTGTCATCCTCGTGGATGACCTCTGTGATTGCAGAGTGGTTAGTGGAGGGAGTGTTGATGGTGCTGGTGCTGGTAGCAACACCAGATGTAGACTCTGCACCATATTCTGGAAAGGTACAGTTCCAATCAGTGTTGTATGGACCGTAGGTCCAGAGGCCATTTCTGTAATGCTGGCTTTGGTACCAAGTCAGTAAGAGGTACAGCTGGCATGAGCACTGTTGAAAGAGTTAAAAAAAAATGATAAAAGAGAACAGTCTCTTCATGTTATACCAGATTGGGCTATAAGACATAACTCGCTTTGTTCTCTAATGTTGGACAATCACAAAATGCAGCCAAAAATGCAGCATGAGATGGCATATCTTGCATCATTGTATGATCTGGTGAACTAATATTGTGAACTAACATTCCAAGACAATAAGGTATAAAAATGATGTTTTTTTCTTCCTTACTTGTAAGTCATTTCCATCTAGCCCAATGTAGGTGAGGTCTGCGAGAGTGCTAATCTGGCAGTGGGAGATGTTGCTGAGGGCGCAGTGGCTGAGGTCCAAGTAGGCCAGGTGCTGGGGGAACTTGACATCCTGTACATCTGCCAGCTGGTAGTTGTGGGAGAGAATCAGCATCCGTAGGTGCAGCAGATGCTGTAGGGCTAAGGGCTGGATTGAGGTGATCTGGTTGTGAGAGAGATTCAGGGATAGGAGACCATACTTAAGTGTGGGGAACATCCTGACGGTCACCTCCTTCAGCTGGTTGTGGCTTAGGTCAAGATTAACAAGCCAGATCATGGAGGAAAAGCAGTCTGACGAGATGTCTCCAATGTAGTTTGCAGACACATCTAGGATTTTTAGACTTTTCAGCTCCACGCTGGACTGAGGACCCGACAAATGCTGAATTTGGTTTCTGGTGAGGTTTAGAACTTCTAGGCCTTGTAGCTGCCACAAGGAGTCGACTGGAAAGACACTGAATAAATTTTGGGATAGGTCCAAATGTTTGACAGTATTCAAACGGAAGAGAGCAGAGGGTATTTCTCTAAAGTCATTGCCAGCCAAAATCAAGGCTCTCACATCGCTTACTGCTTGCAGAAAGTCCAGGGGCAAATCCCCAAGATGGCTGTTGGACAGATCCAGCTTGTCTAGCGAAAATGCAAGGCTGGATGTGTTAGGAAATATCGGCTGAATAGGCTTTTCTGTCAGGTCACATCTGATGGCTAATAGTGGTGACAGTTCAGTCAGGCAAACACAGTTTTTGTTTTGAATGTACGCGCAGGCGTCGACAGGCAGAGCATATGCGCAGGTAGCGAGGCTGGAAGTCAGTAAGATCGCCGAAACGACACTTTGAACTTTCATGATTATCCTTTCTTTAGTAGACACTGAAAAAAGAAAGTTTTAATGATAGGTTTTTTTTTCTCTGTTTTGAGGCAAATCCCTATGCTATCAAAATATTAAAGATCGTTTACATACATGGATAAGTAATAACTGGGTCATCAATATTGGTTTTGGAGAACGATTATGGAAAATATTGTCTCGGTCAGTTGGTTTAGTGTAAAATTTTAAAGCCTGATAGTGAACTAAAGTTTTTCTCCGTGTTTAGGACTCGGTATGTCAAAGGCATTCAACTCCAGGTTTGTGATGGGTAGGGAGCCGGGAGTTGTGCTGCTACAGGCCCTACCGGACCTTTCTCCCTCAAAATCCGGCGCATTGACTACTTAGCAATAGTGTTTGTCAAAACAACGTACATAGTAGTAAATAATGCAGTTGTGTTTTGCTCTAGTTTGACTTTTTTTTCCATCCTTCAATGTTTTTTCGGCGGTTCGGACGATTGGATCGGAGAGGGACAAAGCTCTGGTCCCACACACTGAAATGCTAGCTAGTCTTAAACTAATTGCCTAGTGCTGACCCATTGTGGACGAACAGTGACGGGGTATTATTCCCCACCAGGGATGCGAATCTTAGACGTGGACTGTGTATTTCATTGCTGCCTCTCCCTCATAATTATCGCTCAGGACTTCACATGACGCCGCATAGGCGAGTAGTGTTGCCAAACGGGGAAGGGTCATCAGGTCATCATACAATATTAAGATCTTGAAGCTGTGACTAGGCGCCGATTGGTTGGATGTTTGTTGAGTGTTTTAAGCTGAGGCTATACCATAGCTAGCTAGTCTAGCCTACAGGGGCAACATCCAGAGAGACATAGCATGTGGCAGAGATGACAACCGAACCAACAGCCCCTGTGATCTCGGTCCCATTTTCCGTATCTTTGCGCCCATTGGTGTTCAGGAACTGAAACGACGAGCCTGGCGTACTATTTCAAATGCGTAGCATCATGTAAACATTAGGAATTTTTAGAAAATAAAATAGTCCGGATACGTGTACACAGAATCTTCGGGGATAATCGAGAGCCGATTGGTATCACGCAGGACCGGAAGTCCTCCATTAATTCAGCTGGAACGTCCTGGTAATGTGGTTAATGTATGCTTGGGCCCGGTATTTTAATAGGAGTTATTGCACGCGTGAAACCCGGACTTTATTCATGTTGGCAACTCAAACATAATTAGAAACAAGATGGTCATAATGACACTAGATGTTATTGTGTAGATTATTTATTACACTGGGGATCCTGCTGCGTGAATGATTTATAGTAGTGGATCTTATTGCATGAATGACTCGTAACAGTGGATTTCATTGCTTGGGTGATTGATTACCAAGTGCGATTTCGTAGATGATCGACAACACAAAAGATCGTACTTCTTATTTCATAAATACATAAATACGACAATGGTGTGGAACCTTATCGAGAGGTGCATTGACTGAGCATCCGTTCAACTCCAAAGGCGTGCGAACTGCCAGTTCAATACCCGTGTGAGGCAGCGCACGGCCCTCATGGACTTTGCTGGTGAGTGAGTACATTACTCTCCAAACTGACTGAAGTTGTCGGGGACGGTAAGGGAGGGAAGATAAGCCCCGCCCGCACAAAAAGCTGGCCTCGAGATAAGTCAGGGCTTAGGTTAAGTTCACTCCCCTACTACCGTAAGATTACGAGGTTGCCTTGACATTGGAGAGATAATACAGACGCGGTGCTTAAAAAATGGATTTAAGGTGTGGATTACTCGCCTTTCCCTCTATTGTTGCATAGTTGTTGCGACCAGATGAGAATACAGACACTGGCCGCTAAATATGTATGATACGTTGTTGTCATAAACCCTCCCCACCACGTTCTGGAGATCGGGTTGGAGTACTGTTGAATCAAAAGCTATGACTCCAGTTCGTCTTTGAATCCGCAACAGTGATATCTGCTTTATACATTCTATTTCTCCTCGGACTATGTTAGGTTTGGTACAGCAGAGGATGAAGCCGTCCTTGAGAAGAGCTCTTTCCAAAAAAAAAAATATATATATAAAAATGGTTGTAGATACTTGACAGATGTTTGTCTCATACCTGTTCATATCTCTCAAGGTTGTGGTGGGAAGAGGGGTGGACTGGTGTTCTAGTGACGGCGAAGAGATTAGGAAGAAAAGACTTAAGATATTCTTGACCCATAAACCTCATAAACACTCTTGGTGCGTCTAGGGCCTTCCTAAGACTTACTAAAATATCCCGCCCCAAATAAAAAAACCCCAACAAAACAACAACCATAAAACAAATCAACCCAAAATAAAATAAAAAACATCAAAGCTTAGTTTTTATCTGTAAACAGCCTGTTGGTGGTAGCGGACCTTAATGGAGATGTTGACAGATTCACCTTTGCTTATTGTCACGCGAAAACCTTTCCCTACCCTCTACTTCACCCATCCCTTAATTAGGGGAGTCGCTGGTCTATTGGCGCTTGCCTCCCACTGCAGCGAGGATGGGCTACCCATGGGTTAATATTTCGTTCGTAGGTTGGTTCTCTGGATATGTTTACAGGACCAGTTTCTGGTTTGGCGTAAAACATTTATTTACCTCCGTTCATCCACCCCTAATGAAAGTGGTTTTGCGAATGTTTATGGATTCAGTTTTTAAGTGTAGTGCGAAAGAGTTTTACAAGAGTTGCGCAGCTAAGATGATTTATTGTTTATCCCCTTCCCCAAACACCACCCGACCGACAGGACTTTTTATTCCGTAATATGAAAGTTTAACCTACGTCAAAGAAGGAGCAGTCAATGTGTGGATGGTTTTCACGGGGGGAAAGGGGTGTCTTAGGTGTGTTTGCGCACTACCTTTTTCCTCCCTATCTTTTCATTGTTTGAAAAGAAATTTACAGTAACATGCCAGAAGGATAAAAAGCAACATAGCCATGGGTATGAAAATTCGTCGAAACAAACAGCTTAAAAAATAATGTTACAAAGATAATATATCTGTCAGATACTGATAAGGACACCACTGTTCTTCAAAGGTAACAACAACCATAAATGAACAAGTTTAGATAAAACTTATGATTTAAGGGTTGTAATACAATACAAGAGGGTTTTTTTTTTTATTTTTCATTACACATTTGTAAGTGGCCTACATGTTTCTTCTAAAGTGATTTCGTCTTCAAGCGAATTTCGTTCAGCACCTGTAAGTTTTACTACTTATTCAATTAATCGATTCAAATCATAATCTTCAACAGAGCGTTCTGAATACAGGCTAGAAAGGAAAACTAGTATTTCTGAGCGTATTTTGTCTGATTTTATAATAGTTTGACAATTTTCTTTAAGCAATTTTCTAATTTGTTTACTGGAATAGCTACGTTTCTTTAATGAACAAAGGTCTAGTGTAACGTCGTCATCTGTACTTCAAGAGTTTTCTCTCGCTAAATGTCTATTATTTTCTTGCTTGTAGTTACTACAATCTAGCTGAAAATTCAATTTACATATGTTTACGTGTTTAAGAGGCACACAATCCGCGTCCGCGAGGGACTAGATAGCCAAAGCGTGCACCCGGCCGATTTTAAAATTCAGCTTCTATGACGTCAGCGTTGGGGTGGCGGGTGGCGGTATGCATTGCAGACTGTGATATTAATCTCTGCGTGTAGCATCTGTTTACAGGGGTGTCTGCATTGCCATGATATAGCCTTAGTTGTTGGTTCTGCATAAAACACCAATCCCCCAGCCCTTCTACTCTTAGGGATTGACTGCTGATCTTCGTGAATAATTCACGCTTAGATGTGACAACAGCGGTGATTTGTTGGCAGACAACTGCCAAGCCCAGCTGACAGTCGGTTTACCAGAAATCGGTAGTCTGCGTTTCTAAAACTCTCCATAATGGAGTGTGCACGTAGTTCCGGCTGTACAACTCGCAATGTTGGACAGGATCAAAGGTAACAAGTAGTCGCGGTGGAGCTCGACATTCTGAAATAAAGTCTTCGTCCAGATAATGTAATTGGGGGTAAGAGAATTTCCTCTTCAATAAGATTGGATCGTTTGTCGAACTACTTAAAAAAAAAAAATAATTTAGTAGACGTTTTGATTAGTTCTTTTCAACATGTTGGATACTAAGGTTTCTTAAGGAACGGTCAAGAAGTTTTTATTTATTTTAGTACAAGAAGTTGCGGACAGAATAGAAAAGGAGATGCAGGAATACTCAGTTAACCACCGCAGGACTGAGTGAAACAAGCTATTCGGTTACCTAGCTTAGTGCGAAAGAGTTTTGTAGCCTCTGTAACCTATACCTCCCAGTCCTTGGCTGCCATCACATTCAATTAACTGAACTTTATTACACAGGGTCCGAATGACAAGTGTCGAGTTTTGCTTTGTTAGTAACACAATGCGCTCACCTCTGATCTCTGACATTATTCTCAGCACGTTGGGACGATCAAGCAAGGGGCATCACGGTACTCAGGCCTAAGCACCTAATGGCCCGCACATTAGTTTTTAATGGGTACGGATTTCAGAGAAAACAGAATTTCCTTTCTGAAATTTGAGTGTTCCATAAACACTTTAAAAACAGGGATGCACCCACTCCCCTCCTCCTCCCCTATCCCCGCCCAGTCGGTCAGCTGCAGTCCCCCTGCCTTGTTTTTTTTACCCCATCCTCATCACCACAACACCTCGAGGACGGGGAGAATAGAAAAAAAAAAAATTGCAGCGCAATGACCCTTTGTTCATTTATTCCCCACCTTTTTTTTTTCTGCAGCTGCCTTAGTCCGGTAGAGCGGCACCAAACAAATCCTGCCGACTTGAATAAAAGACAGCCTCAGCTTATGGCCGGAGGTCTGATCCGTGATCAACATAAATGTACTATAGACACCATTGTAGCTTGTTGACAATCTCCGTTCCAGCGTGTCCTGTTTACTCCTAAACCGTGACCATTTTTTCTATCATTTGTTTTCGAAGCCTTCATGGTATGGACGAAGTAGAGCAGAACGCAAAGGCGGATGAGAGGATTTGGTAACATCACGTAGTCAACTCTTTTCCATGGCTCGAGTACTCGCTCTGGTTCGTGGCTTTGCAGGTTAACTCATTGTGATTGATCAGTGTTGTTTTATGCCGAATCAGCAACACAGGTTGTATCAGCAGCAACTTTCACAGTTTTGTACACAGGTGTCACATCCAGGAGATAAATTACCGGGTAGTGATAACGAGATCCGAACCCTTGAATCCACGACTTTTCGGTGTTTTAGTATTTCGGTCCACCCACCTGACATTAATATTAATAACAAGAACAACAACAAAATTTTGACACTGTAAAAGTTAAAAAAAAAAAAAAAACTCGAGAGAAAGCCTACTGTTATTTGTGATTCACATTTGTTAAAAAAGAGCATCATGTAGTAATTATTACAGAAACATTTTACATACCCCTGCGTCTTCTGTTAATGTCATATGTAGTGACATAGTTCAGTGCACGCACTTTAAATGTTTTTCTCTAACTTTTCACAGCTCATATTCAGCAGTGTTTCGAGTGAAACAGCCCTGCAACTCCTCACGCCCCTCCCACTCGCATTTTCGTTCGTAATCGCATGGTGAACCCTCGCAAAGTACGACAGCACATGTATGCTACATTTGGTGACAATGATACAGGCTGTTGAGTTTTGCATCATTCTTTCTCTCACACACACACCGCCGCCACACTCTGTAAGCCCGTTGACAAGTGGACACGAGTGCTATTCTTTTAGAAGCGTTTACAAACAGTTTTGTAGTGTGGATCCTTTATTTAGGTGACCTGATGCAACTATGACCCTTGCAAAGGCGAGCCAAAGAAAGACGGGGTGACGATGACCGATTTTTGAACTGGTGTGAAGGAAGGGGCATTTCAGGTTCAAGGAACATGTTCAAAAGGTGAATCTGTGCAAAAAGGTGGGAAGGATAGTTGTTCGCGTGGTCTTTCAAACGCTTCAGCTTCCAGTGCCACAAATAAACATATCTGACGCATCTGAGAAATTTTAAGCAGTGGACTTCTAAGGGCAGTGTCAAAGGAAAGTACGAAGTTAAATTGTGAGAAAATGTTGTAGTTCAGTGCAATCTGTTTCGGTGCAAACTAGCTGCGTGCTTTTCACAGGTGCTTACCGTGCGATGCTAGGCCGTCTGGTGCTCGCGCGATGACAACGCCGTGTTTTCAGAGACGACCTGGTCACAGGGTTCATCTAAACCACGTACAGAGCAGCAGGACATCCTCATGACCCGGCGTGGGTAGATGCTGCTCCAAGGTGCCTGGGTGCAGCTGGTTATGGTGTTATTAGTCTTCTGTCGGTCTCATCAGGGCTTTTGTCTCGTGCTGTCACGCCGGAGTCTTTTGATTTGTTCCAAGGGGGAAAAAAAGAAAATACACAGTAGGACCTGTCGCTTCTCTCGCGGTGGTAGGGCAGTTGGCTTCCCCCTCAACTTACGGTTGTCATAACGGTGGGTGGGGAGTGTCGAGAGACGGGAGAAGAAAGGGTTAGGGAGAGAATGAACGAGGGAGGGGAGGGAGAGTTTGGTTTGAAATAAAAATCTGTCATTTGACATCGGGGACAGCTCGTGTATATGTGTGTGTGTTTGTGACGTATCGGTCAGTGAGAAGTTTGACAGAGGGAAACCAAGTGACGTATGGCTGATGAAAGCCGTTGACAGGTTCTCACCCCCTCCTACCCTCACCCTCTCCTATCCCC
Organism: Pomacea canaliculata; assembly: GCF_003073045.1. NCBI lineage: Eukaryota > Metazoa > Mollusca > Gastropoda > Architaenioglossa > Ampullariidae > Pomacea > Pomacea canaliculata. The sequence goes on along the minus strand of NC_037601.1, from coordinate 13,563,314 downwards.
AGGACAGTCTGTGACCATGCTGTTGACACAGCCACATGGGGAAAGAAGACATCTTCCTCTCACTCTTTCTCACACTCTTTTTTCTTGCTTTTTCATTCTGCCCATGTTTTTTCTCTTAACAGTGATGCCCATGCACACGAGCGGGAGAGTTCACGCTGAAACGCAGGCGCACACACAAACACATGCATGCTAATTTACGCACGCACCAAGGTCTGGTGTCAGGGACAGCAAATGATCTCACTCCTCCTTCCTCCCGCATCACCAAGTGTATTCTCCTCCCACGCAACAACTGTCCGTCTATGCGCTATAAGCCTTCACACAACTCCTCCTCCACTGTCACCCCTATTCTCTCTTACCCTCCCTCCCCCACTCCATCACCCAAACAATGTCTGGTGAGATGCATTATCGCTTGAAGCATTCGCACACAGACAGTTCGACATTCTTGGACCGAGTTCAGTGGGGATTGGCTCTCCACATACAGCTTTGGAGAAATGATGCTTTTTTTTTTTAGGCGTTGATCCAGAGAAAGAATGTGCCAAGGAGGGGAGGTGAGAAGAGAGTAGAGATGCTGGGTAGAGAACTACCACCCAGTCCCCACCTTCCCCTGTTTTTAAAAATTAAACATCCAACTGTGCCGTCCGTAGAAACGACAACTGATTTATCAGGGGAGGTAAAGATAACAAAACAGGATTGGATTCCTAGTTGCAAATGCTGTTCTAAATGTCGTTTGAGAGTTATGACTAAACTCTTTTGAACTTTTTAGATATCTTCACTAGTCCTACGACGGCTAGGCGGTGAAACTCTTCATCTTGTTTATATTTTCATATTAACTTCCTCCTTACCAGGCGCGAGGTCTTGAGAAGCGGTTATTAAGACTGTTGTATGTAGTTGATAAGATAACTCGTTCACAGTGGGTTGTAGAATCGTCAGGATACTTCAGATAAGTGTCCACACATTTGGACAAATTTATGGTTGGGCTTTGAGTGTTTGTTGTTCGGAAAGTCCAGTGATTCAGTATATCTCAAGCTAGGGACACTGTCTGACAAAGACATACTGGAAAGTCCTGCCTCTGGGTAGCAGCGACGAGTTAACCTGATTTATCAGAAAAGATAAAATGGGGCAGCAAGGATAATTAATGCCGCCTTCCATATGCTGAGCACTAGACTAGAAGTAGACTAGTTCACTGCCTTGACGGACCCTAAGACCAGTAGACACTTGATAGACGGGAAACGCTTAATACCAACATGCACAGCGGATCACCAATCACTGCACGCACACACACGTGCACGTATGTGTACACACTTTATAAAATACAATAATATAAATATGTATATATAAACATCTATAATTTGATGAACAGTTACTCGGCGCGATGCTTGCTCCACGTGAGCTGCTCGTTGACTGATAATCAAGATCTCATTCACGGAGAGAAAATCACGTGTGTGGCGATGGTCATAGGCCAAGTTGGACACCATCCTTGGGCAAAGGTGTACCTCCGTTGCTGGAGGTGACAAGGGAAGAGAACTCAAAAAGAGAAGAGGAATTAGAAAAAAGAGAGATGGGAGTCGATTATGGCAGAAGGTGGTGATGCCGATGCTTACTGGAGGGAGGAGACGTGTCACATTTAGTGTCTCCGCTTTCGAACATGAAGACAAATGGTTTATACATTAAAAAAAAACAACAGCTGAATCACAGCCTCACTTAGGGACTGTTGTATATACATTCCAGTTGATAAAGTTTTGGAGACACGTTTTCTTAATGAGCAAGAGACAATAGAGGTCAAGGGAGAGGGGTCAGATTATAAGAGCACACGTTCCGTGGTGTCTTCCTTTGACCTTTTTCTTCTTGTTTAACTTTTCTAGCAGCCTGTTCTCTATTCGGGGGGACCTCACAGCTGATCTCGTAAAAATCCAGAGCGTGTTGTACCAGCTGTGTGGATTAAAGGCTTTCTGTAGCCATGGCCGCCAGAAGTCCGGGGTCAGGGACATCAGAAGCCGGTCTAGTTAGCGCTTGCTCGGTGGCGCCTCGCTTCCATTGATCTTCCTTGTGTTCCTGCTTTCTCCATTCATCACCATCACCCAGTCACCAAGAAGGCGAGAAAGGATAAAGTAAGGTTAGGATGACTAGTGAAGTCATTCTTGGGGTCCAAGCTTAGGGTCTGTGACGTCACTAAACTCTTTACCGGCTCTCTTGGCGCCCACAACATTCGGCTTTGATTTATGCCTTTGCTTACCATCAGATTTTGACGCTTGATGGGCCCATCGCAGTTTTTCTTTCTTCTTTCTGTCCATTTTTTTTCTTATGAAGAAGTATCTGATCTACTGGTGGGAGAGTGTTCTTGCCCGCACCAGTGACATGGTTCTTGTGTTTTACACCCGGCAACAGTGACGGATGTTGAGATTACAATCTGCATCGTACCCGTAAAAAAAAAAAAAATGTATAAGGGGCGAAGTGCTCATCCATTTATCATTAAAGTGCAGTGTCTATCTACCCTGACATTAAGAACCCCAATAGGAAGTTGGTCGACTCTGATGCGACAAAACAGACAGGCCGTCCAACCTGTAGGGAAAACTGTAGGGAAACAGAGATCACTGAAGACAAAGTCCACTTCCTGTACACTTGTGAGGTATAAGTAAAAAATGAACTTATTCGAAATATATGACACAAAGATACTAGAGAATGTACTGACACTAAGGAATGAAGATTGCATTATCTCTGTAACGAGCTACAGAACTGGAGCAAGTAAAATTACGGCAGAAACAGTCTTAGCATGCATATTTAAAAATTGATTGCTCAAGGTAGTGCATTAGTTTAGGGTATAACTGATGTCAAACATGTAAACATACAGCAGTTTGGATGATATTCATTATCTGTCCATAACCGCATGATGATCATACATAATCTTTGGTGCCTGATAGTCGATATATTCTTTAATTCAAATGTAGGAAAATTTCCATTGTATCATGTTTTGTTTTATATGCTCCTTTACTTTGTTAATACTATTCTTGAGCCTCTCCCATGTCTAAGTGATGAAGTGAAGTTTCCAAGGGTCAAACGTCTCTCCCTGTTGTCCCTCTCCAGTAATCCTCTTGTAGAATTTTGTATAACACTAAATTCTCGGTCTGTTTTCTCTTGTACTTGTGTCTATATTTTTTTTTTTCTTTAGATTGTTAAGCTCTTGTCTCACAGACAGTGTCAACTGAGGGTTGCGGGTATTTATATCGCCTCGAATTAAACGTTCGGGTGTAGCACCTGGGTACAGGCCCAGACTGAGTTCATTGCGCTCTTGACTGTTGATTGACCGACACTCAGTGAACACATCCTGTCTTCTGAGCATTCATGGCGTGATTTATTGTCACTGTTTCTATTCGTTTTTATTTCAGTCTAACTTCGAAATCAATTACATCTGGAATGAAAGCCAAGATACTTAACCGCCTCATAAGAGCTATGGGGAGCTATTATTAGAACGATTACGGCGGTGTATCACATAAATATAAACCCTGCACCTGGCTGCGCACGCTCGCTTGTTTGTTTGAGAGAGAAGGCAACTTAGGTAGACAGGGTGGCAAGTGACATAACGTCTGAATCGAGCAGTAAAAACAGTTGAGAGAACACGAAAGACAGTCCCACAGAGCATCCAGACCTATTTAGATGAACCGTGTTTATCTTCTATTGTAGAGAGAAGAGATTGTATATGAATCTGAACTACTCGTTGATTCTTTCCGCTTTTCAGTGATTCTTTTCCGCTTCTTTTACTGAATCTTGATGTAGAACGTAAATGCAAATGCAACTCCATGAAGAATTCATTCCCCTGAATGCTGCAGTTGTTCGAGAGCTAGTTCTTCAGTAGGACTTTATAAACGCCAAGCTGTTAGTACCAAACACTGAGGACCTGACATTGCTATTTCTGTAACTTAGGATTGAGTCTATGACCGCCGTGTATATCCTGAATATATTCCTCCGGAATACAGGAAAATTGTGCCCCTCCCTCATCTTCAGGTGTGATGTGATGAGGGGAAGGGGGAGAATGGGGGGTGGTATTTAATGGAAAAGAGAAAGAAAGAAAATCATTCACTGACCTGTTATTCTGTCAGAGAAAAGGTGTATTGTTTGGGTTTGCACACGTTTTTGCTGATTCCGCGCTGATCAGTTCCTGTGGAAGCTGTTGATACGGGTGGTCGCTGCCCGTACCCTAACGCTTTATGACTATACATCAGTGCGTGAGGTGGGAAGCTAGAGAAGAGTGCTGAGTGCAAAGAACTTGAAACTCGTGTGCAGAGAACTGGCGACACCCTCCCCCCCCCGCTTTACCTGCGGTCCCCTCCCTCCGTACCCCATGCAGTACAATGACATGCGCAGTTGAGGCTTGTAAGGCGATGCTGCGGTTCGTTACCACACGTTTCGGATTTTTGCTCACGGAAAGGTCACGCAGTGCATCCGCAAGAATGCGTTGTGCGAAATTCGATAAGATTAACCGAGTGGTTATCCGTGTGTCCGCGCCAAGCGATTGCTGACTGAGGGTCTAAACGATGGCGACGCGTGGCTGACGTCATCGTCATTGTTGTCCTCCAGGACGCGAGCAACAAAATGATGCACGGCGGTTCTTGAAAGTCCGGCCTGCGACCGTCCAAGGAGGACTCGGGCATTTCTTTCCTTTGTTTTATCGAGCTCTCATCTGATACCAGCTGACGCCCAGCGGTGGCAGCCAACATCCAAGGACGGTCCTACACAGTTTCATGCTGGCTAACGTGGCCAAACCTGGTCTCGAACCTGAATCGCACAACGAACCCTTTTACACCTACTCCCTTGCCACTCCTAGCATCCCCCTGCCACACCTTTCTCTTCTAACTAAGACTTTTAAGTTCCGGCAGTTTGTCAATACTGAGAGGGGTAGAAGGTTCTAGGCGTTTCTGTCTACTATATTGTCTGACCTTTTGCGGACTTTTTTTGGGGTTGGTGGTGGGTAGTTGTTTTGTTTTCCCTCTGCCTAATGCGCACCGATACAGTTGATGGTTGTAGTCGGTTCCGATCTCGCCTCGAGCACGGATTTTTTTCCCCTTTGCACGCATCACATGTTTAAAGTGCCATGTTCTCCAGCATGTCGACCGTTTCATCGTGTTGAGAAAATAGTTTGTTTGTTAACGCTCCGATTATTGAGGAATTACGAACAGGTTGCGTTGACAGATCCCGAAGAACGGGCATAACAACGAGCGTCACACTCGACCTCGGTAGGGCAGCTTTTCGTGTTACAAAACACAAACTATTTGTTTTTCTTCCATGGACGTCTCCGAGAAGGGTGGGCTGTCTTGAGATCCGGATTTTACCCCCTGCACAAAAGGCGTTGAAGGTGCGCTTATCCTGGGGAGTTGAGACGGTCTTGTCTTGCTAGAAAGGCGATGCACAGTGGAATGGGAGTGCTGAGAGGGCATGCGGTGATCTTCGCGAATGAGACTGCACACGTGTCGATTCAGTAAACAGTAAACAGAAGTACGAAGCAGGAAGAAAATCACGATAAGAAGATTACTCCCGAGATGTTTACATGAGGGAAATGTCACGTAATGATAACACTTCACAAAGCACAGCGTCCTTCAGATAAGACAAAAATATTGTCACACATTGGTTTGTAGTCGTACATGCTCGATAAGATACTAGAAATACTGATGCTGTTAAAGTAATACCAATATTCCAGGGGGTCTGGGACAGAGATGCTAACCCCAGAGAAAGTAAATGTAGTAAAGACGGCACACATTTCAGTTTGTTTGCAAAGGCTGTTGGGAGGACATCAGTTTTGTTGTCATTCATTTTTAATTTTTTGAAGACGCTCGTACTCCGTGTAGATGAAGATTCTGTCCTCGCTCATTAATTGGCGATGTCTCTTTATTAAAAGGGTTAGGATCATTGAATGTGTGTCATACCCTTTTATTACCACACTATTAAAAAAAAAACCGCTTGAGATCGAAAAACATGTTTACTTTCGTAAGGAAACCTGAGAAGGAAGTCCGAAGGAACGAGATAATTTCGCCATGGGTTCAAAAGTGCAGGCCAGTAATAAATTTGAATAGCCCCTTGGAATCAGTAAAGTTGTATTGTATTGTAAGCCCATAAACAGTTTTGTCTGTTTTTCTTTCTTTCTTTTTTTTTTTTTTTAACATCCGAAGTAAGTAGCAATCTTGAGATCTTTATTGAGGAATGTTTACATCTGAAGTTTGTGTTGGCATCTTTATCGAGGAATATTCCGAAGTACGCTAGTAGTTAGTAGAATCCGTTTACTCAATGCTTAATTATACTTTAGAAATCAAATTGCTGCAGCTTCTTGTGGCATCGTCGTGCGTGTAGGAAGACAAATTGAGATAAGGTCATCTTCAAGTAGCTTTAGTCACATTTAACTGTTCAGTTTGGTAATGATCATTCTATTTTTGTTGTATAACAATTTGTCTTCTTCTTGGATACTTCTCAACTTGTTGTAAATAAAACACAATTCTCAAGCTGTGTTCTAACTTTGTGGTTTCCAGACGATTGTATCAATGCTGTCAGTGCCAGCCATCTTCTTCCGGCCCAAGGGACGGGAGGAGGACTCGGACGCGGCTCGTGAGAAGTTCATGGTACCCGAGTCTGACCACCTCACATATCTCAATGTCTACCAGCAGTGGAAGAGAAACGGGTACGTAAATATATGCACGCTTACGGGAGGGCAAAGGTGCAGGTCGGCAGGCATGGTTGGAAGGGTAGGGGAATGGGGAGTACGCGAGAAAGAGTGGAAGGCCGTGTTAGATAGTCAAGGTGTGTGAAGAGTGAATGTTACCTAATGCATCTCCTCATCTTCTAATGCAGGTATTCGTCCAGCTGGTGCACGCAACACTTCATCCACGTCAAGGCCATGAGGAAGGTGAGCAGAGCACGACTGTGCAGTCAGGGAGTGCCGACATACTTGTGTTAAGCCTGATCAGCCAACGGAATGCAGAATCCGATGGAAACATTAGATCAAGGATGTTCACTGTTTAAGCCTTTGTCGTTGATTGCGGTGGCGTGGGAGGCTGCTATCTTGTATCTTGTATTAATAATACATAATATTGGAATATATGTATATATAATTATAGAGAGTGTATTTCCCCACAGTGGATTTCGTGTGACAGAGAAAGGTATCTCACACACACACACACATACTATTATTAATAGAAGAAGCCTACATTTAAGGGAAATGAATGTCCCTATGTAAAATAGCAGCTGTTGTATGGCCGTAGATAGTAATAAAAGGAAAGCCGCATTTTAACAAAGGAATGAAGCTGCATTCGAAGCAGGAATGGCCGAGTCTGATCGAAACGGCTTTAGAGGGAAGTCTAAAATCTAATCCTTGCCATTTGGTGCGCCAGGTGCGTGAGGTACAACAGCAGCTGCGGGAGATCGTGGAGCAGCAGAAGATGGCGCTGGTGTCGTGCGGCAGCGAGTGGGACATCATTCGCAAGTGCATCTGCTCTGCCTACTTCCACCAAGCCGCCAGACTCAAGGTACGTATCTTAATCCCCTCTTGGGCGGAGAACAGAGTGAAGGGGAATGTAAAAGAGTAGTTCCTAGATTATGATCAGATTTTGCTGTTCAGAGTTGAGAGTGGGGTAGTGATGGCTTTTGGTCAGCGCAGCTTTCAATGCAGTTAAGAAAAGAAACTTTGCATTACGCTTTAACTAGTCTCAGCAGCGACATTTAATTCTGCTACTGCTTTCGTCTGACAGGGGCTGGGGGAGTACGTGAACACCCGGACAGGCATGCCTTGCCACCTGCACCCGACCAGCGCACTGTTTGGTATGGGCTTCACCCCGGACTACATCGTCTACCACGAGCTGGTCATGACCTCCAAGGTGAGTGTTGTGGTGAATGTCAGCCACTGCTGACGACACGAGTGTTTGAGTATGGTCGTCTGTTTTGCGCAAGCACACACACGTGCACACTACTTAGCAAAAGACATCGTATCTACTTTAACAAAAAAACAACAACAAAAACTTGGCTGCGACCTGACTGTTCAGAAATATGTAACGCGTTTTTTAAACGTATCAGTTTAGTTCTTTCCACTATTATAGCGTTGATGTATGTCAGCTGACAGATTCAACTGTACACGTATTTTTTGAGGGCAGGTTAGTTCTTGTACACATTTGCACCAATCGAAATATTTTACTCCAGAGATACCGCAGGTGTCCATTTTGAGTTCTACTTTATGTTAGTGGGACGTCTTAACGAAGATGTTGTCCATTCCCAGGACGCTCAGTAACAGCTATGTGCTATAATACACATCAGCTTTTCTTATCTGGAGAACTGCGAGGACACTTTCATTATATACACCCTGAAACTACTTCACGATTTCTTATCACCAGGAAAAGGATTAAATTATTATTTTTCTTCGCTTTCCCACATGTTTCTACTTGTTAAAAAATAGTTAAAATTATTATACACTTATTAATAAGTTACTTAAATATAGTCTCCTCGAAACGAGAGACCGATGTATTTAGACGTGTGCCCAGCTATGCTAAAAAATGTGTTGGCTGCTTTCCTTGTATGCTGTGATGGGTTGCACTATATTTAATTTGCTTGTGTGCTGTGTTTTTGTATAATTTTAACCTAAACAGTGTGACTGCGCCGACCGCGAAGCGTCGTCTGCCTTTGTTTAGAATTATCGTGAATAATGGATTCGAGTCACTTGAGGGCATGTCTTATGTAGCATTTTTTGGTAAAGACATTGCTTTGTCTAGCACTGTACAAAATAGTTCCTCATAGGGTGGGAGTAGGAACTGTTGATGAAGTGTGCACATAAACATTAACGGCTGAAAGATAGGAGTTAAGGGTGGTAAGCAGCCTGCTGTAGCTGCGTTGGTTTATTTAGTGTTTGTCTGACACTCTCTCGTGGTTCTGTGGGTGACTAGGAATGCATGGAGATTGTACCTGACTTTTTGTTTCTGCCGTTAACCGGCATGAATACATGACTTTGACTCTTGTTCTTTGGTTGATCAGGAGTACATACAGTTTGTCTTTAGCATTTCTGTCACTCGCCTTTAGGGCGTTTCAGGATTTCTGGCTGTTTGTGTTTGTAAACACGAATTTATACAGTACGCGTGTGTGTGTGTGGAGAAGAGACCCTATGGCTCTACTTTTGTCGCTGAGCTGGAATTCATGCCCTGTGTGTGTGTGTGTGAGAAAATATATGCTCTGCCTCAGTGTGTGTGTGTGTAAAGAGAGTTAGCCTATGACTACTTTTTGATTGAGCAGAAATACATGCTCTCTCTCTCTCTGTTGTGTGTGTGTGACTAACCCTGTGACTTTATTTCTGTTGTTGACCAGGAATACATGCTGTGTGTGTGTGTGTGAATGCATGCTCTGTGTGTGTTTGCGTATTTGACTAACCCTGTGACTTTATTTCTGTTGTTGACCAGGAATACATGCAGTGTGTGACAGCCGTGGACGGCCAGTGGCTGGCAGAGCTGGGGCCTATGTTCTACAGCATCAAGGACGCCAACAAGACGCGCCAGGTACTGTGTTCCTTAGTACTAGTCAGTCGATCGACCCTCCCATCTTTACTTCACCGCCTGTGTCTAGCTTTTTTTTTTTAGTGTGACCATTCTGTAAACATCGATATGTACCCTAGCATCCAAGTAATTATCCTAGCATTATTTTGTTTTAATGACCGACCTATAAACGTTTGCCAGTCATCGTAAAATATTTTGTATTGCATGTCCTGTTTAGAGGTGGTTTGTCGAGTCGTGGTGATAGTCTGGTGTGGTGCTTTCTAACAGGAGCGGCGGCAGCAGGCGGAGAAGGACCTGACGGCCATGGAGGAGGAGATGAAGAGAGCAGAGGAGCTGCTAAGGGCACGTAAGGAGCAGGCACAGGCTGCAGCCACCCCCGCCTCCGCTCGACAGTCAGTATCCGTTACACCTCATTATTGCTTCTTGGTAACATTGATCTGCCTGTCTGCCAGTTTTATCTTGCCCACCTGACGAGTTGCTCTTTCGACCCCATGTTTTATTTAGCACCAGGGAGACGTCCCGAAAAAATTATATGTAGCGTAATTGAGTTTTAGTTTATAGTTTTCAAGTATACCTTTTCAATTATTTGAAAATTGTAAATTTTGTGTTTCTTTTCTTCTCGTTTCTCCTCATTCACACCCAAACTCCCCGACCCCTCTAATTTTGTCCAACTAATTTCTTCCACTTTTCTTGTTTCTACTATTTCCAAGATATTACAAGTGCCAATATATAACCTTGTTTTACCTGACTTTTACACAGGTTAATTGCCACACCTGGGAGACGCGAGCCAGGTACACCGTCATCAACACCACGCCGTTCGCCAAAGTTTGGACTGTAGCCTGAAGTGTGAAGCCTGTAGCCACCAGTCTGTAACATGTAGTCTCGCTTCCTACTACATCTATTATGAGCAGCTGGGAACAGGGCATTCCAAGAGCCGCCAGTATGTTAAGGTCTGCGACTAATGCCTCACATTTCCTTGTTCACATCTGACAGACCTGCTGTATTGCGGATTTTTTTTAAAGAGAAGTGAGAGTCTCTTGTGAAGAACTCTTCGCGGAGAAGCGGTGAATGATACGTTGTTATAGAGACTGGCTGTTAGGTGTACTGATCAGTGGCTGGTTGTTGGGGGTGAAGAGGAGTTGCACTGTTGAAATTTATCAAGTTGGGACAGAAGCTGAAAAGTCATTCATTAAAAATTTATTTGACCAGAGCATTTTCTCAGGAGGCGCTCATGCAGAAATCGTTGGGAAATGGTGAGCGTGAAGTCTGTGTGTGAATGGAAGACTCTGGTTTTGTCAAAAACTGCGTTGGCTGTCGACCTACGGCGATGGTGAGAATCTCAGGGTTCAGGTCACCGAGCATGACCCCCAAGTCAACTGGCTCCACAGTGATGAGGGAGATTGTCAAGCTCGTGCCGGTGGACGGCCTGATAAGAAGCCTGCAGCTGAGGTCCAGGTCTAACTGCAGCACTAGGCAACTAGACACAAACACCCTGCGGGCACCCGAGGGTTTGGTCAGGGTAGAACTGTGTTTTAAAATGCATTTAATGGTTTTCCATGACCTTCCATGTTTTCTACATGTGTTCGTTTGCTTGTTGCTTATCACATGCATTTGATAAAAAGTGTGTACTGTTAAAAACACACCTCTGAATAAATTTGTTGTTAGAAGCCCTGAGGAGGTTAAGGTGACGATATGTTGAAATAAAAGCACTGAATTTAAGGGACAATGAAAATACTTTTTTCTAATTTTAGTCTGTGTTGTAGCTTTTTTTTTTGTTGCTTATTCATGAATCCTCGACTGTCTCTCAGTGTGTTCGTTTTTTTTTTTTTTTTTTTTTTGGTGTAGGAGCGTGCGGTAGGTGGTGACGGACGTGTGTTAGTGGGTGTGCTTGTGCACGCATTGAAGTGTATTGCTGTTTTCATTCCTTCGTTCTGTTACATATTTCTTCGAATGATCACTGATAAAAGCCGTTCTGTTTCATTCGGCACCAGGTCTTTGTATCTATGTACCTGTGTATATGCGTTTCTGTGAAAAAAAATCGGTGTGCCAAAGGCCAGTCGGATATTTTTAACGCCATTCGCGTGCTATGCTATTAAAATTTATTAACTCAGAAGTCAGCTTTCTATGTTTCGCCAGACATTGATATAACTCCTAAAGTAATGGCGCAAGCGGTCCGGTGGCGCAACGGTTAGCGCTGTTAGCGCCTGTCACCAATACAGTGAAGGTTGGCTGCCCAGAGTTCATTTCTCGTCTCGGGCACGCTGATCTTTCTCTGCACGTGGCATCTGTTTACAGGGCTGGCTGCTTGCCGTAATATAGCCTTAGTTGCTGACACGGCGTAAAACACCAATTTCCCCCCCCCCCCTAAAGTAATGGCTGGAACTGCTTCTCTAGCACTACACTAGTTTATTTCACTATTTGAACGTGTACCTTATTATCATGATTCACGTAACTGATATTAATATAAAAGAAAAAAAGATTTACAGCATTACTGCGGTTCCCTTGGCAGGGCCGGAAAAAATAATTTTGCGGGCTTTATTCAGCCTGCGAGCCAGACGCTTTCCTCTTGCCTAAGGGAGGCAAAACCCTGCAAAATATTAGTTTTGAATATAATTGGAGTTGCGTCCCTTTGACCATTACACTCCTTTTCCCTCTATTAGCGGGATATTTTGCCGAAAGAATGCCATGCTTCGGCATAATTTATGTTTCTAAAGAAGAACATGTTTTCGCTTGTAATAGTTTTATGCCTTGATTGGAATAATAATTTTGTAGACCATATAATCACGTGCCATGCTTAATCCACAATCTACTTCGGGATTACCAAGAATAATGCTTAGTTTTCGATAGCATATACTTTGTTATTCGGCTTCACTTTGATGATATATATATATCAGTCTGTAGGATTACACGGTATCTGATTACATGTGTTACTGATTAAATCTAACATTTACACATTAACATTAACATGCAGTTTTAGTTTGTGAGTAGAAATACAAAATAGATTGGGCGAGATATTTATATATGTGAGTAAATGAGAGAAAGGTGAGCTCTGATCACATCCACGCCGTTTGCCTGACCCCTCTTATATTAGACAAGAATTTTTTTTACCATGTCATGATCAAAGGTCATATTTGGTACATGAACACGAACTCAGGAGAACGTTTCTTCTTTTTTTTTTTACCTTTATTTTCTGTTTTAAGATGCTCCCGGGGGCTTCAGATAAAAAATGCTACGGAAAAGAACTTTTACAAACGTATATATATATATTTTCGCAATATGCAAATGTAGAAGTTAGTGGCGTACTTTGTGACTGTTGATGAAAGCGGTTTCTCCGCAGTATCCACGGTCTAAGGGAAGCAACCATCTGCAATACCATTCATCATCATCATTATAATTAAAAGTATGAAAATTTTCCATTGGGAATTTTCCCCTGCAGCAGTGCAGACAATTCTTGAAAAGACATTAATACAAGGAAAACACAACAAAAGACAAATCAACCATCAATAAAGAATCAAGAGTTAAACCTCCTAATAAAACTTTTTCTATGTTATAAGCTATTAACATAATATATTCAATCCATCATAAAAGTAGCATCGTATCATCAAAGTCCGGATGCTATGTTAGCATTGTTAGCTTGATTGTATTTAGCATGACTCACTTAAACACACAAATCAGAACAGAATAAACAATAAACTGCGTGACTGTTAATGAAAGCAGTTTCTCCGCAGGATCCACGGTCTAAGGGAAACAACCATCTGCAATACCATTTAAAAATATTAGTCCCTGTTTAACTAACCCCCGCGATCCTCTACTATCTCCGTGTTTAGTTTGTTTCTCATTTTTTTTTTTTCTGTGCTGCTCTCTCTCTCTGACTCCAACTCTCCAAGTGTATTTGTAAGTGTGTAAGTCAATCTGTCTGTCTAGACATATTTATCTGACAATCTCTGTATCTATGTCCCTGTGTATCTACGTTTCTGTGCGGCTAGAAAACAAAACTGCGTGCTGGAACCATGGCAATCAGGTGTGGGAAACCATTTTCGCTGCCAACAGCCATTTGCTTATTTGTAACATTATTCGTGGGCCTTTAAAAATTATCAGCTTCAAAATAAGCCTGCTACATTTGGTCAGATATTTGTATAACTTTTCAAGTGATGGTTGGAACTGTTTCTCTAAATCACACTGGCTTATTTCATTATTTCGAACTGTACGTTATTATCAGGATACATGTAATTTAAACTGATGTTGCTATGAAAAAAACCGCCTAGGTTTACTACATTTCGAGACCTCCCCTGCGGTTGCCTTGCAGAGTTGGAGTAAATGATATCGTGTCCTAATACGGCGTACGGGCAGGTTGTGCCCACTAAAGGGAGACAAACCACTACAAACGTCACTTTATTTGTGATAGATTATTAGAGTCGTTTCCCTTTGACCATGTTTTTGTCTGTGCTCTTTTTCACTGAAAAACATGAAGCTTTCAGAATTTACTTATTCTATAGCACAATGGAAATGCAGAGTAGTTTTAAAAGAAAAAGACTTAGTAATTTGGTGTCTTATTGTGAAGAATACTTTCTTTTATAAGCAAATAGACAGACAGGCAGGCGGGAAAAAAAACTGATAAAGAACGATGCAGTTACATGTAACGACCATATCAGCTATGTCACTTAGTCACTATGTTTTGAGAAAATCCTACTTAAAACAGTACATTAGATGTGCACTCGCTTATTTCGACTTTTAGTAGGATTTTTGGAGTGGGGATGCACTCTATTTACAATCAAGATTTTTTATTTTATAGTTTGAAGCGATGTAGAAGTGCTGTATTGACTTGCTGTTCTACATCTGTACATGATATGTATTCCACAACAGTATAAGACCTGCAATGTTGCAATTGTATATAACAGGTCCGCAGTGATACAAACTGGGGACTGTACTTGCCCCATGAAAAGCGTGTGTCTGATGCATTCACTCGCCCTTTTATACCCCATCTTTTATTCTTGCCTCTAATTCACTGCGACAGTTATGTAATTAAGGCTTTGATGGGCCATCAGTCATCATCTTACACCTTTTTCACCTGCTTCTGATGGATGCCCTGAGGAAAAGGAATTATAAAAAACTTTGGGTGCAAAAAACGAGTGTCGTTGACAAATGACAAGAATAATTATTTTGAAGATAATTAAGTTCAAAATAATTCTGCCTTTGGCAGCAGCTAACGATATTTAATGTTTTAATGTCAACAGCTGACGATCTCCAAAACTCAGAGCGGTTACTGAGTGAAACATTTGGAGATGAATGGCCGTTTCTGTGGTTTAACAATCTGTCCATATCCATTAAACATCCCATCCCCCAAAAGTGCGTTCACAACAAGCATACAACAGACATTTTATAGTTATAATAAAAAGCTAACAAGAGTATAAAATTTTAAACCTTTATCTTCTTACATCTACTTAGGTATTAGGGTTTTATTACATGTTAGCTTAACGATGTAAGGAAGAGACTTCTCCTTTCGATTAGGTGTTTAGCAGCAGTATTTCAGCAGTATTTCTGTGATAATGAAGAATGAGCGAGGAATGTCTGTGTTGCCCATTAGAGACGAATTTTGCTGCAGGGGCTCCTCAAAAGTAGCTCATCTTTAGCTCGTTCTTAATGTCGCAGATTCTTTTTAATTATAGGAGGCGATCTACTTTTAAGTGGCCGCACTGTAGAAAGACAGAAAAAAACCAGACAGAAAGTAAGTGGTAAATATTTTGTCAAAGCTTCAACTGATCAACAATGTTTTTATTCTATGGCCGGAGAGAACACTGAGATAAGCCGCAACACGTTTAATTTGAATCAACTTTTTATTGCTTTTCTGCTATAAACAAAATGATCTTTCTTTCAATGGATCCATTGATCTTTCATCCTTCAGTCTCGATCTGTTTGGTTGACGAACGTTTGGTCTCTTTTCTCTGAAAATGAAAGGTGGCGGAAAAACAGCAATTCAATACATAGAAATAATAGTTCAGATCATTGGCAAGTTGTATATTTTACAATTACTGAAGCGCTCACTGATGCATTCACACCAGAGAGAGAAAGAGAGATAGGAAGAAAAGAAATGAGAGATTGATACAGTCACTCGCGCTGGTTTACTCTGTTAAACACAGAAAGACACGTGCGAGAATAAACAAAGTTATGCACAAGCAAAGAGAAATGAACAGGTTGTAAAAAAAAAACCCAGATCATAACGTCTGAAATGTTTATAGATGAAGTTCAAACTTACAGTTTAGTAAAATCCCTTCAACCCTCCGTAGAGACCATAGCCAAGACCATAGCCGCCATACAGGCCTCCAAGACCATAGCCGCCATACAAGCCTCCTAGTCCTAGTCCACCATAGCCAAGACCAAGACCACCCAGTCCAAGACCACCCAGTCCATAGCCGTACTTGTACAGAGGGTTGTACAAGGTGGCGGAGCTCATGGCCACGACGGCGCACAACAGCAGCAGGACAACAGCCTTCATTGTATGTCTGTGAAAGAAAGAGAGAAGAAAGCTCAGAACACAAGGTAGACACAAAAGCAGGTGGAAAGTAAGATAGAAAGTAAGACCAGATAAGAAAAAAACGGAGAAATGTCGTCAAATAGAAGTCAAAATCCAGCCTACCACCTACTCTCTTTGCTGCTTTTATTTTCTCTCACTGTCATTCCTTTTTCTGTCTCTTCCACACACACTCTCTCTAACACACACCCTTTCTTCATATAAGACAAAAAAGATTACTAATGAAATATGAGGCTCAGATACCACGAAAAATGACTGACTATAAATTGAGTAGCACGAGTGAAAAAAATCTGGTGATCTCAGACTGAAAAATAACAGAAGGAAAACTACAAAAATTACAATCTGCGAGAGACAGGTAAAAAAATACTTCGGTGGGCAAAGTAAGAAGAAATGAAAAACCATTATTGTATCGGTAGCATTTCTGAGTAGTAGGGCCTGTGATGGAAAGTTAGTCGACACTCAAGCTTACTGTCTGAGTTTCCTATGTATAAATGAGTTAAACTTACCTTTGGCAGATGGAGGAGCTGATCTTCCAGGTGAGAGAGTGCTGACTCTGAGAACTGTAATTCGAAAGTTTCCTAGTCCTTTAAATACTTTCATTTTGACCTCAACATTTTTTATAGAAAAGATGGGGGCGAACCTGGAGAATTTTGACCAAAGGCAAAGCGCTGTGATGGATCGGCTGGTCATTAATTTAATTAATGTCATTCTCCATATTAAAGCTTTGTCGGCCTCAGGCCAATGCACCGTAGAACGAAGTGATAATCGCAATAAAATGTGGCATGTTGATACGGCTATTAAGCTTAACAGAATTCATTTAATAAGAAAGGAAAAGCAATTAGTAAGTAAAGTGGGGGTTTTTTTTGGTCTCTAGAGTTCAAAATGAAATATTACTTGTAAACATAAACGCTTATTCGAACAAAACTCAAATGCTTGCATGTAAGATGTTCACTTATCCATTTCATTCAGATGATTATTACAGACTGAAACACGATGAGGTGAAGACTGTTGAATCATGTAACTCATCCAACTGAAATGATTTTTTATTTCATTTGTCAAGGGTGCCTTAAGGAAGAAAAAATATTTATGAATTTCTTTGCTTTTTTTCATTAAAGAGGCTTTTAAAATTGAACAGCTTGGAAATATGTCATCTTTAGGTAAGATTATCACTTCGCTGGATAGTCCGTGAGCCCGGAGGCTGAAGAAGCCTTGGGATGGTCGTTGACACAAAATGAATCAGCAAATTGTCACAGTGCCTTCCCTATAGTCAAAATTCTCATCCACAATCCGTCATCTCCCGTGCTCAGTCACATGACTCTTAACATTTAAAAAAATGCTGACTACAAAATAAGAATAGTGTGATATATGAATATTTTTTTTCGCGAAAGACTTGACACCCAATTCTCATTACCAGAGCCAGTGATCTCTCTCACCTGGAAGCTCTTCGATCTGATAATTAGGACTAATTGATGTAAGTAAATAAATACCTGTGTAATTCCAGTGTAATATGGATATACCTTTTTGTCCTCATTCCAGTAAAGATCACAAGCAGAATTCAATTTTGAATCATGAAGGATGATGAGGAGATAAAGAAAAGATTATAAATGAATCCTTCCCGTCACTGTTGCATAAAGCTACTCTAAGTTATGTTTGTGATGTTATATGTCATTGATTTTAATTTTTTTCTTAAAAGCGATCTTACTGATATGTATTTTCTCATCTGTGCCTCAGAAATATTAATGGTTTATTTTTTTTTTCTTTTGGGTATATTTTATACTCCAAAAATGACTGATTAATTTTGTGTTGATAAAATAAATGTAGACCCAAACTAAGTGTGAGTGGACTTGGTCATCTCTCAGATGGAAGAATACTGACGCCTGATCAGTGAAAGTGTTTTAGTATTGTTTGCTTCTATCTCACACTGCCAGGCACTTGGCACTGCCGTCCAACCATCCATCCAAATAAGAGATGGGATCTTATATCAAGTACAAGCCTATCCATTATCTCGCAAACAAACACACTTTAAACGACTTTTGGAAAATTATGCATGCATCTGACCTTTGCCTCAAATTATGAGTTTGACTTTTTCCAGTTTACACTAAAATACAACATCTAAACAACGTCTGTGTTTACCATGGAATAAACTGTTGTTGACGCATTGTTAGCAAATTACATTTGATTTCCATTAGTTTCAAATTCCCAAACTTGTTTCCAGGAATGTTTTTAACAGAGCAAACTGTTGAGACTACTGGGAAATGGAAGCAGCAGACGATGGGTGACTCTAATTTCAGACTGCTTTATTTTACAAAATGTCAGTGTGCAGATACTTTATCATTCTGCTATAGAATATTCAGACGACTAAAGTATATTTATTACCTTTTTTAAAGTTCGGGGTGTGTGAACTTTCAAAGTCCTGATGAGAATGAACAGGGTACCACTACAGTATGATGCTGTGTTG
Source organism: Pomacea canaliculata (assembly GCF_003073045.1). Lineage (NCBI taxonomy): Eukaryota > Metazoa > Mollusca > Gastropoda > Architaenioglossa > Ampullariidae > Pomacea > Pomacea canaliculata. The sequence continues at coordinate 13,544,818 of NC_037601.1, read as the reverse complement.
AATGAATCACTAAGAAATACTGTTTTGTAGGAAGATTGTTACTAAGCATTACAATATTGCTTTCAATAAAAGCAGCAGTTTGTTTTTTTATCTGTGGAGTTTTGCGTTTGTACAAATTGTGTCACAGTTATCGTTATGTTTTCATTTACATATTTCTACACTTTTATTATACACTCACGATAAGCCAGTCAACGACAGTCGCAGACTACGAACACTATTGCTTTTCTGCTGTCTCTGTTAATTATTATATGCACGATCACACATTTTGTCATACATTTGATTATTATGCAGGTATTTGAAAAAAATCCACTCAGGATTTTGTTTGTTTTTCTTCTTTTTTGCTTTAAGTCATTAATACTAGAGACTGTTATTCTCTCAGAATTATACATATAGCTTGCATGATAATATTGTATGAAAAATTTCCCAAAATGTAGAGCCTAACAAACGAACAGAGGACAGCGATAATCAATGGGCTATAAAATATTTTCTGAATATTAACACATAATTATTTAATGAAAATCTACTTTAAAGTGAACATTTTCACATCTTGAAAGCTGCCAAATAAAGCAGAGTGTGGCGAGGTATGTGCTACCTCGATACCAATGTAAGTCCACGCCATTTGTCGGAGCCTGACCAAAGAGACCAGGAATATTTCTGGTGTTTACAGGAAATTTGCAAACTGTATTTGGCATATTGGGCTACTAAACAAAATCATTTCAATGTTTAGTTTATCTATTATGTGATTTAAGCAAGTGAATATAAACTTAAAAAAGTTCGCTTTAAGACCGTTAAAGCTGACGCCAGGATAATAGGACGATACGATGATGAGGCTGATTATTCTTTCTTTTGTCTTGTGCTTGCTGTTTGAGAGTTGCTAATGTATAGTCGTGGGGACTTAGCATGGCTTAGAGCTACTAAGGACAATCAGATAGGGTCTGATAACCCTCTGTGATTGCCTTTCATTCGACTTAGTCAGCCACACACTTCGAAAGAGAGGTAAACACGCCGACTGACTGGTTCGCTATAGTCCAATGATGCTCAGACATTGCAATCCCATCTTGGTCAGGACCAATAATAGTTGAATGAGTCTTTTTGGAGTCTGTGAGGTCATGTACAGTGCCCGTGGGAGACCAAGCATCCATGTGTTTCTGTGCGCATGTGTTTTTGTATCTATGGTAACTCTACTTGTGGGTGATATCCAGTCAATGTGAGCAGTGTCTGTGTCTGTAGTAGAAAGGTGTAGAAGAGAGAGCAAGTGAGAAAGAAGGGTAGTTGGTGTGTACGTGTATGTGTATGTGGAAGAAATTTAAAGGGGGTACAACCCACAACTCAGCAACAGCGTCTGCAAGTATGGACATGACTGTGATCGGCATTGGTAGAATAATTAGCTACCATCAAGTTGCATTCCTAGTATACTATCACTTGGCAAATAAATACATTCTTTTTCTTCGTTCCAGAGAGAACACATTTTTGTACAATGTTGCACTAAGAGAGCGACTTAGGACTTCAGTCATTCGTCTGTGTTTAAGACTTTTAAATATTTCACAAGAAAGAAAGAAAGAAAGAAAGAAAGAAAGAAAGAAAGAAAGAAAGAAAGATTGTAAGAAGGTGTTTGATAATTCATGTATAGTATGTGAGTATGCGATCTAACGGATGAATGCTTATACGACTTTGCATATTTCTGTGTAGATGTGATAGCATGTACCTGCATGAAAGTATAAGGCTGTAGTAAACACTTTTACAAATCAACAGAGGCATTCTTTCAACTTCGTGAGATATGAAATCAAGACTGATCACTCTTCTTTTGCTCCAGTTTTATTTGACTAAAGTAAAATGTAGGACATAGCTCGGTCTTTCTTGGTGCATGCAGATTTGGTGCTTTTTCTCTGAAAATAAAGAAGGTGGAGTATATATAAAGACACTTCAAAATACCAAACATAATGCAAGTATTCAGCACCTTAATAATTTGGACCATGGAAACTATTACAAACACGATTTCAACCATGACAGAGAGAGAGAGAAAGGGAGAGAGAGGCAGAGAGAGGGTTTCCTTAGAATTAAGGTTTTTAAAGGGAGGTAAGATGCTTAAAACAGTCCGTTGGCAAACACACTTACCCTAAATACCCGCGTAATTAAGGTGGGGAGAGATTACAATAAGCATCTTGAAGATACACAAAATGTATATACGCACAAAACACGGCAGATCACAATGACTTGCTCTCTTCCATCTGAACCAAAAGCCAGAAGACAAGGAAAGGAGAAAAACTAAACACAATCAACAAAACTTAAAAAGAAAGGGAAGAGAATTATGTTGTATAAAACTTGGACTTACCAGTTATCTAGTAGTACCCTTTAAGGCCATAGCCAAGACCATAGCCAATGCCGCTAAGACCACCAAGACCACCATAGCCAAGACCATAGCCTAGTCCTCCATAACCAAAACCCAGACCGCCGCCAATACCACCAAGTCCATAACCCAGTCCATAACCACCCAGTCCATAACCACCCAGTCCATAGCCACCCAGTCCATAACCACCCAGTCCATAGCCACCGTATCCATAGCCGCCATACAAAGGACTGGCGGAGCTCATGGCCACGACGGCGCACAACAGGAGGACAACAGCCTTCATGCTGAATCTGTTAAACAAAACACAACAACCTTTAGACTTCAAGACTGGTAGAGAAAAAGAGAAAGTAAAAAAGAAAGAAAGGAACACACAAACAAAGAAAGATAAAAAGAAAGAAACACAAAAAGAAAGAAATACAAAAAGAAGGAGAAGAAAAAATGAAAGAAAAAAGTGAAGACGACAATTGAAGAAAAATGACGAAAAATAACATAAAGGAAAAGCATCTAAAACGATCCCTACAAGATCTTACTTCTCATTATCTCTCTAATCTCTTAATATCTTTGTCTCTCACATATCTGCGCGCACAAATGCACACACACACACACACAGAGGCTCAATATATTGGTTAACAATATCATTAATAAATGTGAGAAAAATAAAACACGCAAAGTGACTGGCTGCAATGCGAAACGCAAGGCAGGAAACATGATCTCAGTGTGATACAAAATGGAAGAAAACTGGGAACAATTACATTTAAAAAAATCATAGTTAAAAATAAAAAAATCTTTTCACTGTTTGTCATATCAGGATCTAGCCAATGTGAAGTGTCCATTGTCTTCGAAAGTTGTTTACCCAAATGCTACATTCCTTGGTGATACCCATCCAATTTACCCAAATTTGCTGAAATCACATAAAAGGACTAGAAATTACAAATTACTTTGGTTTCTGATTGCCTATAGATAAAATTCTCTACACCTTACTTGTGATAGGTTGAAGAGCTGATCTTCCAAAGTGAGAGACGGTTGGTTTTGTTGTTGAGATCTGAGTGTCGAGCCCTCGGTGGACAGCTCCTTATATACTTTGTAAAGTTCATTTTAACGTCAGCATTTTTTAAAATAGAAAATAAACTAGAAGAGGGGAGGGAAAAAACGGGGATAGGTTTGATTATCGGCAAATCGCTATGATGGATCGATCGGTCATCAATTATACATCAATGACTATCCTTAAGTGTTTTGACCCTAGGCTCATGAAATTCTGAACGAATTTTTTTTTATAATAGCTTGTTAAATTTGAAAGTCCCTTTAATGAAAAAGGGGAAAGAAAAAACTTTTCTTTCCTTAGAAGTCTTTAAATATAAACACAGACACACAAACATAATAAATTTTCCCGTGTCAGGCAGCCATTACAGACTGGAGTAACAGAACCTTAGTTGTCAGAAATTAATGTTGAATTACATAATGGTTTCAACTGAACTGCTCATTATGTTTGTAGTGTAAATCTTTTTGATTCAAGACTAACAACTAAGCTGATGGGATTTAAAAAGAAATTATAACATCAAATAGCAATAGGAAAAAAAACTGTTAATAACCCCATATACATTATCATTTGATTAGATTTTGATGCCTGTCTGGTAGAAAACAAGAAGTTTACTTTTCTTTTTATCTTTACTTTTGAAATTGCTTTCGGACCTCTGTTTTATTGTCAGCTGAAAATTTATTTTCGAGAATTTTGTAGCCTGCTGGTCCTAGTTCTTATATTATTACACAGCATGCTGTTCACAGTTTATTTAAAATTGGAACAGAAATTCTAATTTTTATGAGATGTTTCCGACTGACTGGAGTCTTGCAACACTTTCTCTTTATGACATGGCGAAAGGTTCCCACCAGTCTGCATAGTTATTCAAACTTTTGGCCATATTTTGGCTGTGAATAAATGCCAATAAACTGGGCAAACGAAGTGTAAACAAGCTGTTTGTGCATATGTTACTGAAAGGATAAAAACTGTTTTAGATATTTAATTTGAACAAACTGATCTCCAATGAGGCTCATTATTAGAGGAGTAGACATCAGAGTTTATGTCCAGTGATTTGGTCAACTTGAAGCCTCTCGAAGACAACTTAATTTTTACAAAACATAGAAAATTATTTTTATTGTTCCATGGGTTCATCAGCTTGTAAGCATGCGTGCCATCTCTCTTACAGTGCGTTACGTGGATTTATTTACCTGGAGGGTAGTGTGGGTGGGGTGGAATGCATCGCTGCTGTTGTCGACTTCCGGCTAATCTGCTGAAGCCAAGACTTATGGGAATCGATCATCGAACTGCTCAGGGCTGTTTGAATGTAAGCAAGCCATAAACTTGTTTAGTGAGCTTTCTCCTTTTGCCGCACCCAAAGAAAAGCAAAGAAAAATAGTCGGGGAAGGGAAGAACGGGGAGAAAAATAAAAACAGTCCCTCTCCATCATATCATCATAAAATGTTCAGGCTTTAAAAAAAATTATTAGAATTTAGCTTTAGGCAAGAAAAGTATTTTGGAGGAGCTTGGTAGTGCGACCGATTTCCGAAGCCCTGAGGGCAACCATGTTAGCAACATTCTGGTTCCTGGTTGGCGAGTCGTCACGAGCTGTCACGTGTCAACTGGGTGTCCAACCGTGACCTGAGGGCTGCTGTAGCTAACAACAAATAACAACAAATTTAATGCATGACGTCACTGACAGTTGCGCAACATAACTTCACCTCACTGGATACAATGAGATCAGGCGACAATGACCCATGAATTTATTTTAAAAATATGTTTAACAGCAATTAGATTCTTTTTATAATATTTTGTGTTCTTTAATAATTTAATCATAATAATAATGAAAGTTTTAATTATGATATAATAATACAGATGAGTTGACGAAGAATACATGTTATTATGTCCACCTTGGTTGTCAATGTTTGTGTATAAAGTTGTGAAGAAAGTCCATATTTTATGAAACAATGTTCGTCTTTGATTCAATGATCTGACTACTACTTTCCCTCTATTCTTTCATGGCAAACAGCGGTCTCATTATGGATCGTGGTCACAGAGACTGAAAAAAATGCAGTGCACAGGACATTCACATTACAAGCCAACAGAAATTCTAGACAAATAATTTTAATACAATACAGTACAATACAGTACAATACAATACAACTTTATTGATGGGCAGTTCAAGAGTGCTCGTACAAACAATAGTATATACATAAACGTGATATAAAAATTTGTTATGCAATAGAAGTGGTAAATGAAGATTCCTTGATTGCGATGAAAAATTAAACATTCCTCATTTCATGTCGGGATGCCCTCCATTGCCCCAGTTGGAATATTATCAACAGTTAAGAGGGCGCAACAATCAACAAACAGTACTCATTACAGACAGATGTTTATTGCATGTTTAAGCCCTCAGTTTACAGCAAACACCTAGGACAGGTGAGTTGATGGATGACAATTCCCATCGACATCTTGCTGTTTATACTGTTGGAATTCTCCAGAAGTCGGAGGAACTGGCTGACTCTCCTTATAGTCCAGATCACGTCCCTTTAGAGAGTGTTACGAGTTTTAGTTGTACTCAGTGAGACATCAATGAGTCAGTCTATTCGCCTCGAACAACGAACTTAAGTTTGCTGCTCATCCAAAACCTTTTATTCTGAGAGCATGAAGAAGTTTGTGCAATGGCAAAGAACTGCTTTCAAAAACAAGATGACTGTGAAATGATATTATAATACGTTTTCCAATTTCATTTAATAATAATAATGGTTATAGCTGCGTTGTTGATAATTATTAACTCACCTGGTAGCACACCTCAAATTTTGTAACCTCATTAACGATCTAAAACAGATGAAATCAAATTGGTGTACACAAGATAGTTTTTTCTCAGCTACATGGCTGTAAGAATAAGTGGGATTTGAAAATACTTTTATAGCAAAATAAATATGTTAATGTTTGCTTTCAGTTCTTCTAATTGCTGCAGTATGTTGCAAACTTTGTTTACACTCGATTTTTAAAAAATGTTGCCTCTGCGTGTGTGTGTGTGTTACAGTGTCATGTTACTCTCAGTTCTTGTTTTTATTATTTGGTTCTTTTTTGTGTTTACTGTACCTGATTTTATTCGTTTAGTAGGTTGTTCATTCTTTTATAGGTCACATATTATTTGTTTTTCTCTCCCTCGTATGCTGTTCATGTTTCGTTCTTGTTTTTAAGCGCAAAGAGTAAGCTTCTTAGGAGTGTGAGTATGCGCTTTAAAAATTTGCATAATGATGATGATGATTATGATGATGATGATGATGATGATAATAATAATAAAAACTTAAGATTTAGTTCAGGCAGATTGACCACAACTCTAATCCTTCAGTGCATTTCCTTCCACAGGAGGATAAGGTTCTTTCTCACTGATGTCTTTATATTGTTTATATTGTGCCATGGTTATTCTTGCTGTTCTATATTTTGTGTTAAGCGTGCAGGGAGAAAAAAGGTTTTTCTGCTTTGTTTTTCAGAAGCCGCCGGACAAGAAGCAATTTAAAGTCGAATCTGTTTTGTGTGGAAATGCTTGGTTTTAATAGGACAAAATCTTATAAACTGCTGTTTGTGGGTCATCACCTGACACAATAAGACAGAAATCATGCTTTCAACGAAATGCGACTGCGGCGACAGATTTGCTAGTTTTCACAAATTTATACTTCGTTGAGTTGGTTGTCTGTTGCTCTGGTATAAAGATGGAGATTTTGTTAGTGGCGTGTGTGTGTGTGTGTGTGTGCATGCGCGTGAGTTTGTGTGTATTGTGACACCTTTACAGTTCTTCACACTTAGAGAGAGACATACACACACACGCAAAACCACAAGAATAAAAATAGACACAAACACTCATGAAACACAGATAAAGACATGAACACGCATGCCCGAAAACAAACAAACAAACAAACAAACAAACAAACAAACAAAAGCGCCCATAGTAACTCCCAGGAAATAAAAAGCCATTCACAGAAACTATTAAAAAATAACTCGTATAATATCTTTTATAAAAATTTCATGACATCCATTATCAATGCATTTAAAGAAGGTCGAATTCCTGTGGCCTGAAAAAAGAGGAAAAAAACTAATTAACCATCTATCTTTCAAAAGTTAAAAGACATTAAAGTAGCATGATTACTAGACTTAATTAAATTCCAAATTTACTTTAGGATAAATAAAGTATTATCTGAAATAAAATACATTCTCTCCCTGCTAAACAAGTGCTTAGTTTAATAAGCCCTTGACGAACCTGAGGTATGACTCGCCAGTCAGCTGTCAATATTTTACCTTGTACACATACCTTGAAATTGCTGTCATTTATGTTTGCTAAATAAACAAAACAAATCCTCTCGTCTTTGGTTGCGTACGATCATATATTAGAAAAAAGGATATTGTAGTTTGATAACAATTACAAGAATTCGGATACTTTTACACTTTTTATCTAACAGTAACTGTTCTTCAATTTCTTTTGCCACCTTCTCGGATCGAGTCTCCTTTTTTTGTGTCTCCTTGCATTTGTCCTCTCTCCATTTCTCACTCACACATCATCATCCAGGCACTGTCCGAGCAAGTTTGAGAGAGCGCTTGTGTGTGTGAGAGAGAGATAAGGAGTATTCACGTACTTGCTTTCCTCCTCCCGTTAGTAGTAGCCCTTGAGCCCGTAGTAAGGATAGCCTCCGTACAAGCCTCCGTAGAGTCCTCCATACAGTCCGTTGTACAGACCGAGACCTCCGTACAACCCATTGTACAGTCCACCATAGCCGAAACCCACGCCGCCCAGACCGAGGCCGAGACCTAGACCGGCGTACTTGGTGAGGTAAGGGTTGAGGTTGTTGTAGTAGAGGGTGGCGGAGCTCATGGCCACGACGGTGTACAACAGCAGAAACACGAAAGCCTTCATTTCGAAGAGATACTATAGCCGGAAAAGAGTAAAAAAAAAATCCATCATCATCATCATCATCATCATCAGCATCATCATCGTCGTCGTCGTCGTCGTCATCGTCGTCATCATCATCATCCTGCTTTGAACGCCAGAGATCTACATCGCCCCAACCTTCGCCATAATGGTTAAGATAACGAAATTAAAAACATAAAAAGAGAACAATTATTCTTAAACTGAAAAATTTCTGTTAAAAGTTGGCTCACCTGTGGGGCAAGGTGCTCTTCAAAGTCTCAGTGTACAGGTGATGTGACCTGCTGATAAAAAGAAGCCCATTTATACTGGACTCGAACCTTGACCATTCCCGTCAGTACGTGGTCAGTAATGGATGGTACTACCTGCTTCCTGATTTATTTTTGAGCGGCCACTGACCATCCCTAGTGGGGAAAGCACCGATTAATTTCTTCGTCGCCGAGGGCAGAGAAATTGCAGACCTGACAGCCACTGAGGGAGGGTCAAAGTTCGTGCGCATGCGGAAGTCATCCTTTACCCTCTTTGCAAAAGTTCAACGAAGACGATGGATCTCTCTGATGTCTTCGGTTATATCCTCCGTCGGCCTGATTGATGGGGGAGAGGGTGCGAGTACTGGAGTGGTAGCACGTGGTGTACACGTGACGGGATCGCTGTGGACGAGGGCTAAAACTGTGTCGTGTGTTAATTTTAATGATTCTTCCCTGATTGAGCTCAGGATCAGCAAACATCATTGATTTCAGCTTTCGTTTTATCTAGTATGAACCCTTCTACAAAGCCCGATCCCGATATATGTCACGAACTATGGGGAAAATAATGACAACATGGTATGCGAACTTTTTTTTTGTTTGTCGATCGTCGCAGTTCTCGTAAAGCAAGGGGCAAACGCAGTGGATGATAACGGATGACAGCAGTCCCCGACAGCGCAGTGGAACATCGTGAAAGTGGAAAACATGAAGCATTGGTAGTATGCAATAAAAATAAACTAGTGTGTGAAATGTCAATTGAAAGTAGATAATTATTGTATAAATGTGGGAAATTTAATAGACAGTAATAGGAAATAATTTTAAAAGTATTGATAATGAGCTACAGTGCAATTCCCTAAACGAACACGCAGAGAGGCTTCTTGTCATGTTTGTGGAGGACATGCAGTAGGATTACTTTTTGACGTAGTTTCCTTTTGTTTTCCGATTACAGTGAAACGAAATAATAGTATAAAGCTGTCTGCAACATCATTCGTGATCGAATAAGCATCCATCTTCGATGCCTCAGCTTTGGTCTAAGGAAATAAAGAAACAGATCCTAGACCGAACCTTTTAATAAAAACGAACATTGAAATGAAGCGTGTTCAGACTGGGAAGGATCGTTAGTTAAAGATATGTCTGTCCTCCTCTTATGCTGAGCGTTAGTGGTTTGTCTTTAAATTATTTTGTGTTTAAAGCTTGTTTCAGACTCTTGTAACAATGAAATAATTTTCAGAAAAGCTGGCCGTTGAAGAACACGACCCAGACTGTCGTACAGATTCACACACAGGGGATTTTTAGAATTTTGTTTGTATTGCCTCGTTATCTTTGAATTAGCGTTTCAAGAGGATGGAATCAAGCCTCAGTCCATCAGTTTGAGTCATCATCAATTCCTCGTGATCAATCGGTAGTCATCAGAGTACCTCCCGCTTGAATTTCGAAACTTACCCCTTAAGGCAACGAACTTGGATACGTGGTTAGGTGGAAGGGCTATGCTATTCAGAAAAGGTTACCCACGAAATGTTCAGAACATATCGAGAATTGTGTACAAAAATAATCAACATTTGAGTAACATACTAGTTATAATGATTTTTTTTAATCGTCGGACACACACACACACACACGCACTAAAAGGAGTCATTTGATTAATCAAAAATTGATTAAAAATAAATTATTCGGCATTAATATTTAATTTTTAAGATTTTTATCAATGTTTATGTATTCACCGTGAACGACTTGAATAACTTTTTAATTTTCTTCAAGCACCAAGGAGCTTTTTTTTTTCTACAAGTAGTGATTGTCATGATGACGATGACTATACAGCAGTTTACTGTGAAAATTGATTGCGTTAAATACCTCGTGTCAAACCTCCTCATTTCCCCTTCCTGGATATTCTGGAATGTGAGTGCATGTTCTAAATTCCACGGTTGACAAGAATTTAGCCGTTGGACCTGATGGGGGAAAGCTGTCAGCTGACCAGCCGCCTTTTTGAACCCCGCTACGTGATTTAACAGCGCATCCTTCATCCTCCATCAATCATGGGACCGTTAAGGTGGGGTAGGTAGGGGAATGGGTGCAATAATAACACAGAAGCCTCATTCTGTTTTTAACTTATAGCAGAGAAAAAGACGGAAGTTGAGACCAAACAATCTGAGTCTCCATTCCTTTGACGTGTTAAAAAAAGAAAGAGTGTGAAATCGCGAGGTTAAAGGTTACATTTTACTAACGATTTTGGAAAGATCAGTGCATGTTACTAGCATTATTTCCCCTAATATCGCGGATACCTCCCTTTAGTTCTCCATGTACACGCTTAAAACATCCTCATATACAGGTATCAGGACTGGACATAGAGATGTTTACAAACATTACCAATGAACTCCAAATAAAATAATTAGCTCTACAAAGAGAAGTTGAAGACCTGTTTGTCTTCAAATGATCGTCTGTTGTCAGGTACGTTATGCTTGGGGAATACTTCAGTTGACATTGTAATATTGGTGTTGATGTCTACTAAGATCTACCAAAAAAGACATTATTGCCTTTTCATTAGAATGCACGCCTGTCCGTGAAGGCATCTACTTATCACTCACATGAATGATCTTAACTATGACCCAGACGCTAACCAACCAACCCACCAACCAACAACCAACCAACCAACAGCCACCAAGCCAAAACAACCAACAAAACACACCCACAAACAAACAAACAAACAAACAAACAAACAAACAAACAAACAAACAAACAAACAAACAAACAAACAAACAAAAATACTGTCGGACGCTCACGCGAACATCATACAAAAATATTAGATGCCAGAGTTTCCGAGATCATCAAGACCTGATAATATTAAAAACTGCATTTATAAGCAGGCCATTCGTGCTCATGCTGTTTGCCAGTGCTACAAAAATCCATTGATGAGAAAGGTTAAAGTAAATAACACTATCTTCTCAAACGAAAAAGGACGTTCGTGTCATTTCCGAATATCGAGTCCGTCTCTTGTGAAATTAGAATGGGCAGCTGAACAGTTTTCCAAACATCTTCATTTGCAGTTGAAAGCAAACCCAGCTCTGTTTTATTTTATTGTTATTTTTGTGGTGAGCGGCTACCGACAGCCACAACAGATCGATGGCCGCGATTCTTTTGCAATGATTTGATCGTTAATGAGGTTACGAACTATATAAGAAGCCTGGCACTGCGACAGAGCTACTGCATCACATGAAAATCATCAGGTCGGTTGTGTCGTGTTTTTTCGTCATCCTTTACTTCTTCATCATCAGAATTTGCAGCATCACGATGTCAAGATCGTGCACTCATCATCAACCTTCCTTAATGACTATGCTGCCATGGTGACCGAGAACTACACGATGACCCAGCCGTGGACTTTAGCAACAGATATTGTGACGGAGTTGACCCAAGTAAAGATTGCTCAGATGATCAACAGGTGGGTAATTATATTGTTTCCAAGCTAATCAAACTTGCTACCTCAGTCTCTCTCTCACTTCTATTCATTTCTTCCACTTCTCTTATTCTTTCTCTTTATAGAAGTGTAAGAATTATAATAAAAATAACAGGAGCTATACAGACTTGTTCTTCGTCTACATCACTCACACTCTAATAGTGTACCTAAGCATGACTCACTTGCACAATTGTTGTTTGTTTGTGTGTGCAGAATATACATCCCACTCTGTGTGTCGGTCGGGGTAGTGGGCAACTTCCTGTGCTTCGTCACTCTCATTTTCTCCAACCTGCGCCGGACCGCCACCTGCATCTACATGGCGGCCATCGCGGTTCTCGACTCCATCATCCTGGTCCTCGCTCTGTGCATCATGCTGCGCAGTGAACTGGGGGACACGAGGCTTTACCTCGGAAGTGACTGGGCCTGTGGCGCCCATTACTTCCTCTTCTACTTCTCCATCCACTTCGACGTCCTCCTGCTTCTTGCCATGACCTTTGACCGCTACGTCGTCGTTCGCTTTCCTTTCAAAGCTCAGCGCCTGAGCACGCCAAGGTCTGCCTTCGTGGCCATAGTAGGTACTGGTCTGTTCTCCCTCGCACTTAACTTACAGATCCTCTTCACACGTCGCCTGCAGCCCTCGGGAGACGACTTCACCTCTTTGAAGTGCTGGTACCCGGATCCAGACGTTGAGCACTTCATGATGAAGATCTACACCTGGATCGACGCCGCCATCTACAGCTTCGTCCCCTTCTGCACATTATTCGTTGTCAATCTTTTGATTATTGCCCAGCTGCAAAAGTCTCGTGAATTCACTCAGCAGTTCGTCCACCGAGGACAGATGCAGTATGGGAACAACAGCCACCGTGTTGAGACCGACAACAGCATGTACACAATCGACAGCGACGTCAACACCTGGGATTCCCCCGACTTCGGGAAGGAAAGAACAGCAAAGCCACCTGGTGGTACTTCGTTCAGCAGCATTCCATCCCCATCGTCGGCTGCGACGACGACAACGATGTCAAAGGTACTGAACCCCACCAGCGCCGCAACAACCAACGTGACTGCCATGCTTCTGTTGGTGACCTTCACCTTCCTGCTGCTGACCTCCCCCATCGTCATCATCCTGCTGTTTCCAGCGTTACTACTGGCATCCCAGCACCCCACAGAGAAGGCAACTGCTCAGCTGGCTCACGCTGTTGTCGACAACCTGATGTACACCAACCACGCCGTCAACTTCCTGCTCTACTGCATCAGCGGTCGTCGCTTCCGCCTGGAGTGCAAGCGCCTCGTCGTCAGGTTCTTCAACTGCAGTCTCAAGGGTTAGGGCAAGACCAATAAACATTTTTGTTTTAAGTGAGAAGTTTGTGACATTAACCTCATGTTCCAAGATGTTACAAGTGTAGAGTTGCTGTTTGACAAAATGCTATTAATATTTATTTAATGGTTTGTAAAAACGAATGAAGTAATCACAACGTCGTAGAGAGTAAATATTTTGTAATTTTCATTGATAAATGAAACCAAAGGGTATTATTATTTAAACCATTCTATGTTTATCAGGGTGCAAGATAATTATAAAAAAAATTCCTGTTTATGTTTACGCTGTTGTCATTTTGCTGACAAGAAAATGTAAGAATACAAAGAACCACATCTTTTAAAAACTATTTGTGCAGCCTCCTTCAACATTAAATTCAGTTAAAACATCTTGACTTTTCAAACTTATTATTTGAACACACACACAACTGTTGCACGGGGGTTTATTTAAAAGACAAGACACAAGCTGAAAATATTTTTGCCGGCTTAGCCTACATCGAGGCGGTTTTCGGTTGTAGCAGCGGAAGCGGATTTCACAAAGAAGTAGTTCGCCTGTTTGGTCGAGTCTCACTTTTAATAATAAAAAGGTCAAAGCACAATGCGCTTAGTTTGGATCCCTTTAACTCCGTCTCCTCTCTTTATCTCGAGATAACGAGTTACCCGGCTTTGCCAGGGTGATGTCTTTTCACAGACCCAGCAGTCAGCGCTGAGAGCAGAGAGGGCAGACAACCGTGGATGTAGATCGTTTTAAGTAAAAGGGGGATAAACACTGTAACCCCCATCTCTGTCTCTCTGTGAATCCTCATTAAGACGTTTGCAAGGTTGAAGATAGTTCTTCGGAAATTCCTCTTCTCTCTCTCCCGCTCTGTGTTTTGTGTGTGTGAGAGTATCACGTCTTGGCAATATTAATAATCCTTTAACTAATCTTTGAACTAACCAACAATGCAAGAACTAACCCAGGAAGAAAGAGATAAAGAGTAGTTGAAAGTTTGGAACACTATAAAATACACACTCATACACACACAAGAACTGTACGGAGTCCCAAAAGAGACAGAGGTGAGAACATAACTCCCAGTCCCTTTAATTTCTCATGATCGCTGAGAATGCGCGAGACCCTTCAATCAATCAGTGTCACGTGTGTGAGCCTTGAGAAGGTAAATTCCTCAGGTAATGAGATAGTTCGTCCTCTCAGGTGTCAGCGCCGTGCCACAATGACACACTAATGTCACAATTAATGACGAGGCCGTGTGTGGGGTCACTGGCTTTCTCACCTTGCAAATTGTTAGTCGACCATCGGTCACAATCACTGACTCTCACCATTTCTTGTTTATTGGTAATCAATGTTCGACTAATAATAAATTTGTCTCAATTTCAATAAATTAACATATTTTTATTTGTTAGCAGAGTAATCAATAGGTTAATGGCACATTGTAGACCTCGAGAAGTTGAAGTGATAATTTAAATCAGGCAACCGATTAACAACCGAGCAAGTAAAGCAATAAAATGGTCTGAACCTCTGTCACAACATAGCTTTTTCTGCAAGGAATAACCTTTTATTTACATATATTGATGCATTATTTCTTCCCTTACTATTGTCGTAAATAGCTGTAAGTTGGAAATGTATTTTGAGTAAAATGTATCCCAATCTGCAGTTGTATTAACATTTTATTCACTGAGCTGGAAGAAAAGGATATCAATCAAAGCTAGAGATAGTGTCAACCGCAAGTACAGCTCCTCTCACCTGGAATTCCATCAAATGGTATGTCTGACACTTGACTTGTGATGTCTATATTGCTGTGATGAACTTGTAGCCAACTCATCCATCATGGTATTGACTCTGAAGTTGCTGCTATAAAAGGTGGGTAGTACTCACACTGGTCCTCCATCTCACCTGGTGCCACAGAGCGAGTCAAGGCGAGTGACCATCCTGTTAGTTACAGGTAAGTTCAACAAATATATTCTATTGGTGTTAAAACTCTTGACCACATTTCTTGCTGAGACACTTTATTGGTTTTACATTATCATTGATGTTACTAATTGCTATAACTGATGTACAACGACAAGCAAAAAGTAATAGATTGCAAGTCTAGACTTTCTGATGACTTGTTTTGCCAGACTGTTAATTCATGAAAAAGTATTCAACTTTTTTTCTTGGGTGGGTAGGTATTTATTAATTATATTGAAAACAATTGTAATAATTTTGTATTAATAAGGCTTTGTAGGATGGTCTTTGATATAATAACCTTAATGATTTTATTGGGATTATATTAGAACTGGATTTTATTAATGGTTTTAGCATCCTCCCTGGGACCATCTTATGCCATGGTATGATTACAGTATAATTGCATAATGATTACAGGGCAAGTCTATTCCTTGAACCAGACTGCCTTTTTTCTAAATCACTTTGTTAATATTTTTATAATTAAAGATTAGACTGTTCTCTCAGTGTTAATTCTGACCGTGTCTTAGCTTCGTTCATTATAACTTATTATTCGTTAATTTGTTTCATTATGATTTGTCATGTATAACATTGGGACAGAATATTGACGAAAAGTCTTTTCAATGCAAGCGGCTGGATGGTGGAATGGCAAGCCGAAGTGGGAAAATTCGTGATGAGATAAGAAATACTTGAACCTTATCATGGCAATGCCACAACAGTTTAAAACTAATGACAGTTTGCACTGTTTTCTGATTGAATTTTAATGCTTTTTTTCTGTTTTCTGAACGCAGAGCAAGAATGAAACTGTCCTTGTCCTTCTCGTTGCCTTGGCAACAGTAGCTTGCGGATATTCCTACAGGCCTATCTTCAAAAAACCTTTCACCTTCCCATACAAAAGCGGTTACTATGGAAACCTGGGTATGGGTGGCCTTGGATACGGGTCGTTCGGATACAGAGGACTGGGCGGTGGAGTGCTGGGGGCAGGTGGACTGCCAGGTGGACTTGCTGCCGGAAGTCTGGGGACAGGCACAGGTGGAGCCAGGGTCTTCAGAGGTTCTTTGACAGGTGGACTGGGCAGCTGGTCCAGCCTCGGCCTGTACGGCGGCTACGGGTATCCTTTCTTCGGCTTCGGCTACAGATTCGGCGACGACGATTTCGACTTCGACTTCGACTAACAAACGTGGGTCACGTGTGAAGTACATGTTGTACGCTATTGTATACTATGCGAGTTAAGTGTAAAATATACATTGGAGACCATTGTTGTACATCAGTGTGAAAAATAAGTTTAATGCTTAATATATCTCGTCTTCATCTTTAACTTTCTCGGATAAGATATTTATTTGATATACATCTAAAAATCTATCCACAAACCAGTCATCTGAAATTTCGTTTACTGATTTTTTAAGCCAATAATGGTATTCATTCTTGCTTGTTGTATAAAGATCTTGAGATCTATTGAGAACCCTGAGGGAGATAAAATACTTATATACAGCCACTATATATTTTCTTCGATATTTTTCTTAATTTTACTCGTTCGTTCCTTATTTCTCTTAGGTTTTGATTCCTTCATGGTTTTTTTTTCTTTTCTGATTGTTTACTTTTATCTCTTTTATTGTCTACAGTTGCGGGAATCAAACTGTTTGGTCTGAGAAGATGTGACACGATCAACTTCTGTCTAGTTTTTACCCGAACATCAATGACACTTTGAATAAAAAGTCTTAATCCTATCGTTTGGTGCTGTGTTTTAAGTAAGATTGATTGGGACAAATAACCATGGAGATGGGCAACATACTATTAGGTGTCTGTTGTGTTTCAGATTTCTTCTTTTTTCTGCAATAACAATCAGGCTATGCCAGGTACTGATAAACCATTTTGTGATCGTTCTTCTGACTGCTCTACACTGTGGACGAAAGAAGTGTTTAGTGCCTCTCAGGTGTGGATAGGTTGATCCCTATCCTTCTGTCCTTCCATCTTTCGTCTGTCAGTGTAAGTGCATATACATGTAAGGCAAAGTCCATAAATGTCATCGTGAATTGCTTTTCTTACCATGTATGATTCTGTAATTGTGCTATGTTCTGCCCACTTCTGGATAATTATATTTGTAATGGTGCTTTGCGGTAAAATATTTCTATAGGTTTTATTTTGGGGGCGCTGGACGAAGGAAGTATTCTGTATTCTGTACACTTCTGTATTCTGTACACTTCTGTATTCTGTACACTTCTGTATTCTGTACACCTTGTAGAAGATGTAGGACATTTTGGCTTCCATTCCTCATCACAATCACCATCGTGAGGCTATGCCATTCAAAGATATCATAACATGGGTATAAGACTTTCAAACTTAACAAAAAGATTGGAAAACAAAACTAATGATCAGTACTTAGCGAGAATTTCAGAGTCAGAACTAATTACATCCCAGTTAACCTCAGTAATGTCACGTCATGGCCTGCAAAAGGTCATCTTCTTGGTTTTAGGACAGAAACTCCAAGGCACTAATCGACTAAAAAAGACTCGGATGGTCCTGTCATGCAAACCTGCAAGAGGTCACTGAAAAGAAAGGATACAGAGAGTGAAAATCATCGAGAGTGAGAGGGGAGAAAGAAAAAGACAAAAATGAAAGAAAGAAGAAATAAAGAATATCTGCTGCTTGTTGTGAGGTTCTGGAACAGATAACACAGAGATTGTTACGAAATTAAGTATTGACGTCATTATGTTACGAAATTAAGTATTGACGTCATTATGTTACGAAATTAGGTATTGACGTCATTATGTTACGAAATTAGGTATTGACGTCAGACGCGTTGTGTCATGTAGTTGGTGGTTAACATCTGGAAGTTTGGGTTGAAGAACAAGAAATACAGGATTTGTCTGGCGGATATCAAGGAAACACATGGGAGTCAGCTTTATCTGTTGGTTGTAGTTGGCGAGTCGGTGCAGTTTTGAAGTGGAGAGAGAGATAACAAGCAGTTATATTTTTGTGACCGTTTACTAACGTTTACTGAAAACGTAACAGAGACACTTGTGGAGAATCTAGTCCTTTACAAATTAAAACTGCAAGCCAACGGTTTCCCATGACTGGATAAACCGACATTTACAAAGAACTAAAATAAAGTAAAATACTGAAGTAATGCTTAAAAACAGGAAAGACCTTTCTAGTAAACATAGAACGACAAAGCCACCTACACAAGTTCAGAATGAACTATCCTCCATTTTCCACTCATCCACTTATCTTTTTATTTCATCGGTCTTTCCAGTGTGCTCATGATCTTTAACGCCCGAAAATAATGAGAACAAATTGTTCAATTAGATTAATATCAGTACCACCAGCGCCCACTGGCGACTGAAAACAAAGATATAAAGGTCTGGCTGTATTCACAGTTCATTCCTGCTGCCGACCGTTCAGTTCACACCTTGCTGTTCCCTCAACAGTCTGCGCCATGAAGTCCTTTGTCTTTGGTCTGCTGGTCCTCTGCTTTACAGGTATGATATCCAGTCTTACAGTCTTCAGTCTTTATCCTTACAGTACTACTGCCAAATGTAATAAATTTAATATTACAAAGTCGTAGATAAATGAGATACTAGATTTTTTGCACAACTGCATTAAAAACATGAATAAACCAAACTTAATATCTACTTTTTTGTTTTAAAATTGTGTATTTGCAGGCATAAACCTCCATCGATGTATTTTTAAAGAAATCGTCTTTAGATATAATTTATTTCAGTCAAACAAATGTTTTTTTAATAATAAAGTGAAATTCAATTTTAGAAATGAATTGCGCCTGCTTATAAGGGTGTTTTTATTTACTGTAGACCAATGTTTCTCTAATCTGATGTTTCCTGCCTGTAATTCAGATAGCCTGGCTCGGTTTGCCTTGTCTCCGGAAAAAAAGCGACAAAATGCCTGCGATGAAATGCAGTTTGTGCAGTGTATCTTACCGATTGTTGAATTCTCAAACACATTCAGCGGCAACAAACTGGAAGCACTGAGTGATGCCGCGAATATTGAACAGACTTGTTCGTAAGTACCAAGTTATTTTCCACACATCCAGTGGCATGGAAACTCATTCAATCCGAGTCTCTGTGTCCAGTAGACAGGAAGTACTAGATAAAAGACAGTATGACTGGTAATGGGCGATAAAGACTCCAATCCTGGTGAAACTTGGAGACAGTGGGTGAGACCTATCCACTGGTGGGTACTTCGCTTCCACTCCCTTGTTTTGGGTTCATTGAATCCTGTCAAGCGAACAGCTCGCTAGTAATCTTATTGCGGGTATCTGTCTTTTTCAGTTAGACTTCATGTAGATGTCTGCTGTCCCGTTGCCAAAGATCCCGACTTATATCATTAATCCACATTCGTTTTAACAGTCTGTAGTAGTGTTTAGTTGAAGCTTTGCAATGACACAGAAGAGAAATAAATGCGTGTATATCTCACCTGCATGTCTCAGACTGCTGGCTGGCTCTAAGGGCTGTATCAACAACTACATTAGTGGCTGCTACCCATCAGAAACTGCAGGCATGACCATTCAGACTCTGGAAAATGTCTTGAGCTACATCTGCAGTCCAGAGGGCAAGGATGGTGAGTCTGCTTTAACACAATTTTTTTTTGTCTGTTAGCCCTTTCTTACATAAAGCTGAAAAGAAAACTGTAAAAACCTTTCGAATAAATTAATTAATAGTTTAACAAGAAAACAAACAATTTGCCCTTTTACATTTATTTTACCTTATTATCTCTTCTTATATGATCTACATGTATGACTCTTTTTAAAAAAAAGATTTTACATGTGTTTATTTCCTTGTTCTTATTGCAAACACAAATGGGACTTTGTAAATTTCCTTTTTGCAAAATCGTCTTTTGTTTCCAGCTCTGCTGACCGAGTCCAAATGTATTGCAAACGTAGACTTCGAGAGGCCCATGCATCCCTGCCCATCTTTCATGGAGGTTGACCTAGCAATCATGCAGCCTCAGAACAATCCACAAGCCGTTTGTACGTAAGTGTGACGCGAGCAGCTATAGGTACGTGTGACTTGAGCAGCTGTAGGTATCAGTGGTGTGAGCAGCTGTAGGATCAGTGATGTGCAAGCAGGTCACCATCAAAGTGATCTCACAAACAGAAGAACTAAATTATCGTCTGTAGAGAAACTTTGCTTGCCCCAGAATTAGGACTCTAGGTGTTTAGTGCACATTGGACGTTAACGGAGATGTGAATAAAATTGACAGGTACATTTACACGTGTATCACCACTTCTACACAATCTGAAGCCTTGGAAAACGGCTCCAGGACAGTTTAAACAAAGTGGCGGGTTGTTTTATTCTTCTTCGTGTCTTTTTCGACTCTTTCTTCTTCTGCTCATACCTCCTTATTCGTTTTCTCCTGCGTCTACTTACCAGTTGTTTTTTTTACGAATATTTGTGATACCTCTACCGTTAGCTTAACTATGTTTATAACTAACACTATTGCTCAATGTACAGGACAATCGAGAATTTCTCGGTTTGTGTGAGAGAGAGAGTGAGGGTGGAATGCAGCGACAAGGCTGTCAACTTCGTGCGAAACCTCGTCTCTCGCCTGACTATTCCAATTAAAAACATGATGGGATGCAGCAGCCAGGCCAGACTCGTCCGTAAGTATCAGTGTGCAAATCATTTTGAACATCTTCAAGTGCGCACACTCCATGCTACACACTTCCGGTTTGAAACTACAGTGGAAACTATCATACGTTATCGCTTCTTTTAAAATATGTTTTATTATTTGTAGAATATCTTGTTACAGTAGATTTTTGTATCAGCAACACAACAGAAAACAATAATGTCATAAGCAACAGCACAGTATTTTATGTGAAGGAAGGTGATGGAATTAGATATAATGACAATTAGCAGCTCAAAAATATTCTTTTTTGAACAGGTGACCTCGTCACACTCATCGCTCGACGAAAGTGAAGACAACGGTGACAACAGGCAGGCGGGGAATCACAACAGTTTTCTATGTATAGTGTATGGCAATTTTACTTTAGATATTTGTAGATTGAAATAAACTCAATATTGCAAAGGAAATTTTGTTTTTGTTCTTTTTATGTTACTTTATCTTCCTTGCAGTTGTCAAACAAATAAAACTGGGCTGAACATTTGTGTAGACTTCGATCTTATCTAATAAGATTTACATACACACACATACACACACATACACACACACTTTCTCTCTATCTCTCTCGCGGAGCGCGCACATTCAAGCAGTTTAGGAAAATAAGTTATATGTATTTGTGTATGGCATAATTACACTGCAAATTAATCAAAATCCTTTTTCGAAGAAATCTCTCCTAATATACATTTTTTTCAGTCTGGTCTTACTGCAAAGATAACTTAAGCCGTCAGGCTCCTCGACACGGTTAAGAAAAAGACTAAACAAATTCAATTTTACTTTTGGATTTAGTCCTAATTTTAACAATATATGCTAGCAGAGTCTTACAATTTATACAAGTAGAGCGAACCTTCACTTCAAGTAATAATCTTCTAGTAGAGCCTCTACATGAAGACTTACATCAAAGAAAAAGCAGCCGCCGTGAGAGGCAACCATACACCCACACACACGCACGAAAATCACACGAAACCCGCCAACATTTTTTCTGCATTTCGTGCCATTTACATTAGATTGTCCTAAAATAATGCAGGTATGTGGACTAGACATTGGTTTCTAGGTTTCAAAATCGTCAGACCTGGATTTCAATAAAACGCACCACTGGGAGTTCGAAAGAAACAAAAAACACTTCGAAATTAAAAAGAAGTCTTAAAAATGGATGAATTAGTTAATATTTTTTGCTTCAAATTTGCTGATGGTGAGAGCTGATCCGTTCCTGGAATCATGCGTAACCAGCTTGTATAAACCCCCAACAACATAGTCCACTCTTGTGGCAAATTCAAACCAGTAAATATTTCCAAAAATTTGTCCTTAAGCATTGACTGAACATTTAAAGTTGCCCTTTTTGATAACTATGTATCAAACTGTCTAATAATCTGTAATAGCACACACACACACACACGATGAGAATGTGCGAGTGTGTAATCAATCAATGTCACGTGTGTGAGCATTTAAAAAGTAAATTCCTCAGGTAAAGAGATAGTTTGTTATGTTTTATGAGCCCGCCATGTCAGGATGACACACAAATGTCACAAGTTAATGTCGCGAGGCGTGTGGAAGGTCCTTGGCTTTTGTAATTAGAAAATTGTTAGTCCATCTTCAGACAGAATCGCTGACAGTTTCCACCTCTTACTTTCAATCAACCAAGCGCCAACCTGCCAGCCAACCAGCCAGCCATTAACGGGTTAAGAATGAGACTTTATTTGTGCGCGTGTTTGTATGTGTCTGAGGCTATTTCTCTGTGATGTTTTATGTATGTGTGTATACGTGTGTACGAATGTGTGTGTTTATGTATGTCCCCCATATGTTAGCATAAGATCATTTGTAATAAATTTATTTCAATGTATTAATGCTGTTTGTTATCGCAGTAATTTTGCACTGAAATCGTTTCTTTAACACTAGTGAATGACTCGGGGAGAGAAAACTTTACTAAAAAAAAAATCAAGAAAATATTGTAATCTTTTACCAAGAGCTAGTGACACTAAATAATTTTCGATTAATGTAATTTCCCAGCAAAGAGAAAAGTCAGACATAATTTTTAATATTATTTTTCTCAAAATATTTGAGCAATATAAGTGGGTACTTGGATAATAAGGGACATCACTGAATAGCTATAGTTTACAATATTTTATAGTATAGTATATGATGCATGCTTCTAATTCTCAAAGAATTTAACTACAGTGCTAAGGAAGTCTTCATTAAAAATAACTCCACCTTCTCTTTAGTCGCCCTTATGACAACCGAGCATCAAAAGCAACTAAAATAGTCGAAACCTCTGTTACGGTTTGCAAAATGCTTTTCTGCAACGAATAGCCTTTCCTTTATATATTCCTGAATATCTTTTTTTATTTCGTATAGTAGTCAACACTTATATTTATAACTTTCAACTACACTCTTAGTAAATAATACTCTAATCTAGTCTGTAGTAACATTTTATGAACTGATCTGGAAGAAATGACATCAATCAAGTCTGGATAAAGTTTCAGCATTAAGTATCGCTCGTCTCACCTGGAATTCCATCAAAAGTATGTCTGACCCTTGACTTGTGATGTCTATATTGCTTTGATGAACTTGTAGCCAACTCATCCATCATGGTATTGACTCTGAAGCTACTGCTATAAAAGGTGGGTAGTACTTACACTGGTCCTCCATCTCACCTGGTGCCACAGAGCGAGTCAAAGCGAGTGACCATCCTGTTAGTTACAGGTAAGTTCAACAAATATATTCCACTGGTATTGAATCTCTTTACCACATTTCTTAGTTCCTTGTGAAAAAATGAAACGTTCTTACGGATATATAAATAGGTATTTATCCAATACAAAAACCACCATATTTAAAAAAAGGTCTGCACACCAGTCTCATAAACTTATTCTTTAAAGATTTTATTTGGCGATGTTAGAACTGAATTTTTATGTTGCAGTTATAGTCTACTCAAAGTGTTCTCTAGGATGTAATTTGATCAGGGTATAATAAAACATTTTATTATTTAAGAAGTCCATTTTAACCCATTTCCTGGGTCCGAACCTGCTCCCACCCCTTATCCTATGAGATCTTTGTTGATTGCATGGAGCAGACTTTCGCTTGAAGTATACCAAAAATATTTAAAAAAATAAAGAACTTAGTAGTTGAACGATGAACATCCAGTTATAAAATCTCATGCGCAAGGACTTGATAAGCTGTCCATTCACAATGTGCCTTTTGTATGTTTTAGTGAGCTTTCTGGTAAACTTTCAGTGACTTACATTCTTAATCCATGAAAATCTTCCTGACAATTTTTTCCACTTTACCTGAACTCTTCTTGTTAACTTACTTTAACTCTACCTGGTCTTAAATTTCATAGCTGAAAGTCTTATTTTTCTATTGCTGTCTGAGACGTTTCTTTGAAAGCATTGTCATACTCGAGAAAAGCGTAAACATTTTAAACATTGAAAGCCATATACTTTCTAAAAAATATCCGGATGCCATTTACTTATGACTAATATTATCAGAAAGCATCTAGAACAGGCGTCAGGCACGTGAGTCGTCTGTTATCATTTGGTATTGTCCACGAAGAATGTTATAAATATCAAAATAATCCCTGGGAAACAAAAGGGTTCAGCCAAGCCCTTCCTCCGATCTATGCCAATGAAACAGTGGAAATAAAAAAAAAATCCTGCAAAGTGATATTCAAATGTGCTCACCAAAGCCACGCATGTGACTTTTTGTGTCAGAGTAATAATGTATATAAAATTAAAATTTGATTACTAGTTATTTACGATTGCCTGTACCCCGGCTACGGGTATCCTTTTTTCGGCTTCGGCTACAGATTCGGCGACGACGATTTCGACTTCGACTTCGACTCATAAACGTGGGTCACGTGTGAAGTACATGTTGTACACTAGTGTATACTATGCGAGTTAAGTGTAAAATGTACATTGGAGTCCACCGTTTTACATCAGTGTGAAACATAAATTTAATGCTTAATATATCTCGTCTTCATCATTAACTTTCTCGGATAAGACATTTATTTGATATGCATCTAAAACCCTATCCACAAATCAGTCTCCAAAATGTCTTTTTCTGATTTTTTAAGTATCTTTACTGGCACACCTAAATCCTAAAAAAGAAGCCAGTAATGGTATTCATTCTTGATTGTTGTATAGAGGTCTTGTGAACTCTCAGGGAGATAAAATACTTTTATCCAACCACTATTTTCTTTCTTTTTTCTTCGTTCTTTATTTTTCTTAAGTTTTGATTCCTTCATAGTTTCTTTTTTCTTTTCTGATTGTTTACTTTTATCTCTTTTATTGTCTACAGTTGCGGGAATCAAGCTGTTTGGACTGAGAAGATGTGACACGATCAACTTCTGTCGAGTTTTTATCCGAACATCAATGACACTTTGAATAAAAAGTCTGAAACCTATCGTTTGGTGCTGTGTTTTAAGTAAGATTGATTGGGACAAATAAACATGGAGATGGGCAACACATTATTTAGTGTCTGTTGTGTTTCAGATTTCTTCTTTTTTCTCCAATAAGAATCAGGCTATGCCAGGTACTGATAAACCATTTTGTGATCGTTTTTCTGACTTCTCTACACTGTGGACGAAAGAAGTGTTTAGTGTCTCTCAGGTGTGGATAGGCTGTTCCCTTTCCTTCTGTCCTTCCATCTTTCGTCTGTCAGTGTAAGTGCATATACATGTAAGGCAAAGTCCATAAATGTCATCGTGAATTGCTTTTCTTACCATGTATGATTCTGTAATTGTGCTATGTTCTGCCCCTTCTGGATAATCATATTTGTAATGGTGCTTTGCGGTAAAATATTTCTATAGGTTTTATTTTGGGGGCGCTGGACGAAGGAAGTATTCTGTATTCTGTACACTTCTGTATTCTGTACAATTCTGTATTCTGTACACCCTGTAGAAGATGTAGGACATTTTGGCTTCCATTCCTCATCACAGTCACCATCATGAGGCTAGGCCATTCAAAAATATCTCAAGAATCCTTATCATAACATGGGTCTAAGACTTTCAAACTTAACAAAAAGATTGGAAAATAAAACTATTACTTTATATTTATAAAGAATTCATCAAATAATCGTGATTTATATAGTTGATGGCCTTGAGGATTTAGGTCTGCTGCACTCAGCAATACTACATTGCAACATCGACAGCGGAAATGTCAATGTTAACGACGACGACTGTTCACTGCCGGCCACCGAAAGCCCTCCTTGAACCCAGTCATCGCTGTAATGATCAGTACTTAGCGAGAATTTCAGTCAGAACTAATTACATCCCAGTTAACCTCAGTAATGTCAGGCCATGGCCTGCAAAAGGTCATCTTCTTGGTTTTAGGACAGAAACTGCAAGGCACTAATCGACTAAAAAGACTCGGATGGTCCTGTCATGCAAACCTGCAAGAGGTCACTAAACAGAGGATACAGAGAGTGAAAATCATCGAGAGTGAGAGGCAAGAAAAAAAGACAAAAATGAAAGAAAGAAGAAATAAAGAATATCTGCTGCTTGCTGAGAGGTTCTGGAACAAAAGACACAGAGACACTTGTGGGGAATGTAGTCCTTTACAAATTAAAACTCCAAGCCAATGGTTTCCCATCAGATATACCGACATTTACAATGAACTAAAATAAAGTAAAATATAGAAGTAATGCTTAAAAACAGGAAAGACCTTTCTAGTCAGCATATAACGACAAAGCCACCTACACAAGTTCAGAATGAACTATCCTCCATTTTCCACTCATCCACTTATCTTTTTATTTCATCGGTCTTTCCAGTGTGCTTATGACCTTTAACGCCCGAAAATAATGGGAACAAATTGTTCAATTAGATTAATATCAGTACCACCAGCGCCCACTTGCGACTGTGAACAAAGATATAAAGGTCTGGCTCTGTATTCACAGTTCATTCCTGCTGCCGACCGTTCAGTTCACACCTTGCTGTTCCCTCAACAGTCTGCGCCATGAAGTCCTTTGTCTTTGGTCTGCTGGTCCTCTGCTTTACAGGTATGATATCCAGTCTTACAGTCTTCAGTCTTTATCCTTACAGTACTACTGCCAAATGCAATAAGTTTAATATTACAAAGTCGTAGATAAATGAGATACTAGATTTTTTGCACAGCTGCATTAAAAACATGAATAAACCAAACTTGTCTGACTTTGTATCTACATTTTTGTTTCAAAATTTTGTATCTGAAGGCATTAACCTCCATGGATGTATTTTTAAAGAAATCTTCTTTATAAATAATTTATTTCAGTCAAACAAATCTTTTTATTAATAATAAAATGAAATTCAATTTTAGAAATGAACGGCACCTGCCTATAATGGTGTTTTTATTTACTTTTTTTTTACTTATTTACTTTTATTTTTATTGTACCAATGTTTCTCTAATCTGATGTTTCCTGCCTGTAATTCAGGTAGCCTGGCTCGCTTTGCCTTGTCTCCGAAAAAAAGCGACAAAATGCCTGCGATGACATGCAGCTGATGCAGTGCATCTTACCGATTGTCGAATTCTCAAACCCATTCAGCGGCAACCAACTGGAAGAACTGAGTGATGCCGCAACCATTGAACAGACTTGTTCGTAAGTAACAAATTATTTTCCACACACCGTGGCATGGAAACTCATTCAATCCGAGTCTCTGTGTCCAACATATTGTCTTTTCATCAATTTTATTTAGTGATATGTTTATTCTGATTTACAGAAATGTGTAATATGAAATATGGGGTAAATGCTCGATGGAGAACGAAACTGTTCCAGTAGACAGGAAGTACTAGATAAAAGACGGTATGACTAGTAATGGGCGATAAAGACTCCAGTCCTGGTTAAACATGGAGTGGGTGAGACCCATCCACTGGTGGGTACTTCGCTTCCACTCCCCTTGTTTTGGGTTCATTGAATCCTGTCAAGCGAGCAGCTCGCTAGTAATCTTATTGCGGGTATCTGTCGTGGAACTGTAGTCTTTGTAGTTGGTGGCTCCCAAGTACTCAACATTATATTTTCAATCAGACTTACCTTCATGTAGATGTCTGCTGTCCCGTTGCCAAAGATTACGACTTTACTACTGACAGTCCTCGTCATTAATCCACATTCGTTTTAACAGTCTGTAGTAGTGTTTAGCTGAAGCTTTGCAATGACACAGAAGAGAAATAAATGCGTGTATATCTCACCTGCATGTCTCAGACTGCTGGCTGGCTCTAAGGGCTGTATCAACAACTACATCAGTGGCTGCTACCCATCAGAAGCTGCAGGCATGACCATTCAGACTATGGAAAATGTCTTGAGCTACATCTGCAGTCCAGAGGGCAAGGATGGTAAGTCTGCTTTAGCACAATTCCTTTTGTCTGTTAGCCCTTTCTTACATGAAGTTGAAAAGAAAACTGTAAAAATCTTTCGAGTAAATTAATAAATAGTTTATCAAGAAAACAAATAATTTGCCCTTTTACCTTTATTTTATCTTATTATCTCTTCTTATATGATGTACATGTATTACATTAAAAAAAAAATTGACAGGTGTTTACTTCCTTGTTCTTGTTGCAAACACAAATAGGACTTTGTAAATTTCCTTTTAGTAAAATTGGTTTTTGTTTCCAGCTCTGCTGACCGAGTCCAAATGTATTGCCAACGTCGACTTCGAGAGGTCCATGCAGCACTGCTCATCTCTCATGGAGGTTGAGTTACAGCAGGCATTCATGCAGTCTCAGGGCGGTCCACAAGACGTTTGTAGGTACGTGTGACGCAAGCAGCTGTAGGTACGTGTGACGCAAGCAGCTGTAGGTACGTGTGACGCAAACAGCTGTGGTGTGGCGGGTTGTTTTATTCTCCTTTGTGTCTTTTTCGACTTTTTCTTCTTCTGCTCATACCTCCTTATTCTTTTTCTCCTGCGTCTACTTACCAGTTTTTCATTTAGGAATATTTCTGATACCTCTACCGTTAGCTTGACTATGTTTATAACTAACACTATTGCTCAATGTACAGGCCAATCGAGAATTTCTCGGTTTGTGTGGGAGAGAGAGTGAGGGCGGACTGCAGCGACAAGGCTGTCAACTTCGTGCGAAACCTCGTCTCTCGCCTGACTATTCCAATTAAAAACATGATGGGATGCAGCAGCCAGGCCAGACTCGTCCGTAAGTATCAGCGTGCAAATCATTTTGAACATTTCCAAGTGCGCACACTCCATGCTACACACTTCCGGTTTGAAACTACAGTGGAAACTATCATACGTTATCGCTTCTATTAAAATATGTTTTATTATTTGTAGGTTTGTAGGATATCTTGGTACAGTAGACTTTTGTATCAACAACACAACAGAAAATAATAATGACACAACCAACAGCGCAGTATTTTATGTGAAGGAAGGTGCTGGAATTAGACAGATTAAATGACAAGTAGCAGCTCAAAAATATTCCTTTTTCAACAGGTGACCTCGTCACACTCATCGCTCGACGAAAGTGAAGACAACGGTGACAACAGGGAGGCGGGGACTCATAGCAGCTTCCTATGCTCCAGCTGTTGTCGACGTGTCACAAAGTGTATGGCAGGTGTGACTAGGTGTTACCCTGGTATCTCTGCAGTCTGAGGGTACCAGAAAATAGGATAAGGGGATAATTTTGTACACAGGATACAAAATACTGCAGACTACACTGTTCCTGCTAACTACTTCTATAGGATAATAACTCTTTGCAAAAGCATTTTACTTTAGATTTTTCTAGATTGAAATAAACTCAATATTGCAAAGAAAATTTTGTTTTACTTTTCTTTATGTTACTTTATCTTCTTTACAGTTGTCAAACAAATGAAACTGGGGTGAACATTTGTGTAGACTTCGATCTTATCTAATAAGATTTACTTACACATACACACACATACACACACAAACACACATACACACTTTCTCTTTATCTCTCTCGCGGAGCGCGCACATTCAAACAGTTTAGGAAAATAAGTTATAGGTATTTGTCTATGACATAATTACACTGGAAAAGAATCAAAATCAAAAGAACAAAATACTTTTTCGAAAAAAACTCTACTAATATACATTTGTTTCGGTCTGGTCTTACTGCAATGAGAACTTAAGCCGTCAGGCTCCTCGACCCGTTTAAGAAAAAGACTAAACAAATTCAACGAATTTTACTTTTGGATTTAGTCCTAATTTTAAGAATATATGCTAGTAGAGTCTGACAATATATACAAGTAGAGCGAACATTCACTTTAAGTAATAATCTTCTAGAAGAGCCTCTACATGAAGACTTACATCAAAGAGAAAGCGGCCGACGTGAGAACCACCCACACACGCACGCAAATCACACTACACCCGCCAACATTTTTTTCTGTTTTTCGTGCCATTTACATTAGATTGTCCTAAAAAATGCATGTATGCGAACTAGAGATTGGTTTCAAGGTTTCAAAATCGTCAGACCTGGATTTCAATAAAACGCACCACTGGGAGTCCGAAAGGAAAAAAGAACACTTCGATACGAAAAAGAAGTCTTCAAAATGGATGTAATTGTTAATACTTTTTGCTTCTAAATTTGCTGATGGTGAGAACTGATCCGTTCTTGGAATAATGTGTAACCAGGTCGTATAATCCCCAACAACATAGTCTGATAACTATGTATCAAACTGTGTAATAATGTCTAATAGCACACACACACACGATGAGAATGTGCGACAGCGCTGTAATAAATCAGTGTCACATCTGTGAGCATTTGAAAAGTAAATTTCTCAGGTAAAGAGATAGTTTGTTATGTTTTATTAGCCCGCCATGCGAGGATGACACACACATGTCACAAGTTAATGACGCGAGGCGTGTGGAGGGTCTTTGGCTTTGGTAATTAGAAAATTGTTAGTCCATCTTCAGGCAGAATCGCTGACAGCTTCCACCTGTTGCTTTCAATCAACCAAGCCGCCGACCTGCCATCCAACCAGCCAGCCAACTTAAGGCGATTTTTGGTGTACTTTTGCTATATCAGGGTTAAGAATAAGACTTTATTCGTGCGCGTGTGTGTTTGTATGTGTCTGAGGCTATTTCTCTGTGAAGTTTTATGTATGTGTGTATATGTGTGTACGAATGTGTGCGTTTATGTATGTACCCCATATGATAGCATAAGATCATTTGCTATAAATTTATTTGTTTCAATTTATTAATGCTATTTATTATTGCAGTAATTTTGCACTGAAATCTTTTCTTTAACACTACTCGGGGAGAGAAAACTTTACAAAAAAAAAAAAAAAAAAAACAAAAAAAAAAAATCCTTTACCAAGAGCTTGTGAAACTAAATAATTTTCGATTAATGAAATTTCCCAGCAAAGAAAAAAGTCAGATATAATTTTTAATATTATTTTTCTCAAAATATTTGAACAATATAAGTGGGTACTTGGATAATAAGGGACATCACTGAATAGTTATAGTTTACAATATTTTATAATATAGTATGCTTCTAATTCTCAAAGAATATAACTACAGTGCTAAGGAAGTTTTCATTAAAAATAAGTCCAGCTCCTCTTTAGTCGCCCTTATGACAACCGAGCATCAAAAGCAACTAAAATAGTCGAAACCTCTGTAACGGTTTGCAAGATGCTTTTCTGCAACGAATAGCCTTTCCTTTATATATTCCTGAATATCTTTTTTCTTTCGTATAGTAGTCAACACTTATATTTATAACTTTCAACTACACTCTTAGTGAATAGTACTTTAGTCTAGGGCTGTCCTAACATTTTATGAACTGATCTGGAAGAAAGGATATCAATCAAGTCTGGATAAAGTTTCAGCTTTAAAGTATCGCTCGTGTCACCTGGAATTCCATCAAATGTATGTCTGACACTTGACTTGTGATGTCTATATTGCTGTGATGAACTTGTAGCCAACTCATCCATCATGGTATTGACTCTGAAGCTACTGCTATAAAAGGTGGGTAGTACTTACACTGGTCCTCCATCTCACCCGGTGCCACCATGAAACCATAAACATTTGGTATAGTTATTCTTTTTGCAAATGAAGTTGATTGGGAAAAATAGAACTGGGAAATGCGCAATATATTGTAGCATTCCTTTTAAAGTAAAATGAGTAAAATAAAACAGCACTTTTTAGAAAATTGTTGATGATTGGCTTTATTAATCAGATTAAAATGTAAGCCTTAAAATCCATGTGATGGTGCCTCAGACGCAAACCTGTATATACCAGCTCCATATGCGCGGACACACGCACAAACACAGACGCACAAATATACTCGCTCGCAAAATGCATGTTTACAGACGTACACACATTGTTATCTAATATTGCTTTAGTCAACATATCCATAGATACCTGTTCTACTATTTTACATGAGGAAATTTTCATTTAAAACATATAAAGAAGCCTAAATAACTCAACAAAATGATTAGTTAAGACCTGGCTTCCTCTTCCACGTCTTCAGCATCTCCCAGTCCAGAATGAATCCGGAAATCATTTAATTTAGTGTTCGACAGCAAATTAAATAATAGGAAGCTATCACATTTATTTTACAAATTTCTTCATACATATTTGGTCGAAAGATCCTTTGTAGAAGAATTTCAAAAGCCGTCATCAAGAAAAACACACCAGAAGAATGTGGTCTTTAGTGATTTCCTTGGGTCGTCTGTCACCAATGTCCGGAGGATGACAAGGAATTGAACTTTCTTCGTGGCGGCTTAAAATTCCAAATATTTTTTGCCTGTATGCTTGCTCATGGTGAGAACTGCTCCGTTCTTGGAATCATCTGTAACCAGCTCGTAGAATCCCTCAGCAACATATTCCACTCTGCGGGATAAACAATGAATATTCCCATATTTATTACCTTCATATATGTATGGGATGATTGTAAAAAATTGTAAAAAACTGTAGCATGCAGCATGCGACAAGGTATTGTCCGAGAGGTGGACAGGAGGACAAAAGAAGAGCTTCAGATTCAATATTCAATTATTTCTTTAAATATAACATGATTTAATTTTCACCACATTTTTTGTTCATGTACCATCACATTTATTATCGTCAAATTTTTCGACTGCTGCTTACACTCGTTTTTTTTTTTTATTTTTACAAAAAGTGAGATTTTTGTGTACTCACGTCAT
Source organism: Pomacea canaliculata (assembly GCF_003073045.1). Taxonomy (NCBI): domain Eukaryota; kingdom Metazoa; phylum Mollusca; class Gastropoda; order Architaenioglossa; family Ampullariidae; genus Pomacea; species Pomacea canaliculata. Next base: position 13,511,883 of record NC_037601.1, on the reverse strand, counting down.
AACTCCAACGGCTTTAATCTGCTCCAATGCCTTTTCTGTGTTAAGGCATGTGCCTTTGGAGACATTGGCCACCAGCTGTGTGTCGGCAAACGCGGGGCAGAGTGTGCTAATACGAACCCCACAAGCTAGGAACTCGGGATTTGCCTACAGACACAGGAATGTCAGGGTTAGACGACAGACAACCATACCTTTCTCATAAAAGCACCAATGTTATTTCCTGCTATACAGTCGTCTAAAAATCCATGCATACTCACATATTTTGATACACAGATCCACAAACAGACAGGCAAGCAGGCAAGTTAGCTGACAGAGAGAGAGAGATGCTTTCTTTAGCTTTGGTTCCTATTCTTTGGTCCTCATCGTCAGCGACGTACAGAAATATTTAGTTCACCAATATTTTTACCTCAAGAATGAGGATCATTTCGTAGATAGAAAAGTAAATTTGGAAGATCTATCGAGTTCAAACACATCACAGTTCAGTCGTACATAGGATCCGACAAGCAGACCTGCCTTCTTTTGCATCTTACTTACTGCTACAGACCGCGTGTACATGATGAGACCCGCTTTGCCTGCGCTGTATACAGGACCATAAGGCTGCGGCTTCAGTCCTGCACATGACCAGTTTATTCATGATTTTAAAACACCAAACAATCTTCTTTTTTGCATCTGTGGATACATTATTCCAGTATACAATTTCAGATTTTGGGATGTATCGTTTGATATAAGCCGTGGTAAGAAATTACAACAAGCACGTTACAGTGTTAAGAAATAAAAGTTTCAGAATAATTTTTCTTTTGTATTCCTTAACAACAAATATGAACAAATCTTTGACCAAGTTTTGCAAAGTTTTTTTACCTGATCGATATATAAACTTTTCAAAATGTGGACAAAAGTTCAAGAGGTTGACTCAGCTCAGAAATCTTGACATAGACGCAAGGTAACAGTTCTGTGTGAGCTGTGCTAATGCATATTTCAATAACATATTTAATTATAATCAGTTACTTCTTGAAGATGCTTTTTTTTTTTCTCATGACAGACTTCGTTCTATGTGCTCATCCCATTCCCTAGATCAGACCTGGGCAAACGCCGGCCCGCTGGCCGGATCCGGCCCGCCTCCTGTCTCTGACCGGCCCGCCCGCCCACCCGCCAGTATATATATACTATATACACGGTATTGGGTAAAACTGAGTTAACTATATTAGTCCGGCCCTCTAAAACCATCCCAATGTCTCATCCGGCCCCTTGGGAAAATTAATTGCCCACCCCTGCTCTAGATCATGAATTTTGGTGCCTTCACGTTTTTTTTTCTGAACCAAGGGAAGTAAGTCGGGTAGGACAAGTGCACGAGGTAACGAGATCGCACAGTTGTATTACCTCCCATTGAAGCGATGTTAACGATAACGCCGCCTTGTCCTCCCTTGTCTCTCCTCATGTACTCCATCGCCAGACGGCAGCACCGGATTGACCCTTTCTGAAGTCCAAAATTACAGAATTGTAAAGCTCTTGTGACCACCTCTCTAGATTTTGCATATTTTATTTAAAATTGTAAACAATTTCATCACAAGGAAAAAAAAAACCTACAATGAATTAGATTCTAACGGATTATGTCGATAGTTCGTAAAATACATCTTTTAAACCCTTGATACCAGTTGAGACTGATAAAAGTCTTTTACGTATTTCTTTTTTTAACCGTGGTGTATTTTCGAGGGTAAAGGTCACAGATGGGATAACAAATCTCTAAGTCAAATACAATGCAGTGGGCGTGTGACCAAGGTAAATCGGTTCATGTGGACAATAGGTGAAATCCAATATGAGTGTCACGTTTCTGTAATCAGATAGTCTGCTTGTCACTGAATTTTCCATTTTGCGTGGGAACAAATACTTGTCCTAGTTCATCCCTCGGTGTGTTTTACAGGAGTGGGACACTCACCAGGTTGATGTCTATCGACTTCTCCCAGGCGTCTCCACTTTCCCCTCCGATGCCAGCGTTGTTGCACAAGATGTCTAGCCTCCCGAAAGATGTCTTGGCTAATTGGAACGATTCTGTTGAATATGATCAGGGAACAATTATGTTTGAATACGACCAAATTACTATTTTGGGGAAAACAAATCCAGTACAATACATCGACAGAAACAATAAACCATGAAACACAACCTAAGTAAGATTTTTTGAAAACTAAAAAATTAAAAAATATGATATTGAATAATAAAATACCACAGTACAGTACTACAAACGTTCAGAACAAAAATGGACTTAAACTAATAAGCGGTCATCAGCGAAAGATGCAGCACTGGGAGATGCTATATAAATGAGGATGATGACATGTATCTCGAAATCATGTGATCTCCTCTTCTAATTGAGGGTATTTTTTTAATGTTTAATATTATAACATTCGTTTCGACTTTAAAAAAAGGAAATTATTAATTCATCTGTTGTCTCGTCTATGTGACAATCGCTTTCTTCAACCATCATATATAAACTTGATTCAAATTGTCATACTTGTCATTCAGTCATCTACTTGTCTATATGGCAATCAACGAACAACATCAGTTTAAAGCTTTGCTACCCAGGCAACCACTAAATCCTCTATGTCAGAGGCAGACAACCTGGTTTGTTTATCACCTCATGTGATCCCACAATCGATTAAACAGCTTTGACATCAAGGACAGCACAATAAATGAGTGTCATCTCGGCAAGTTGCACGAACTCCACAATGAACTCAGCAAGAATTATAGACGAGAGAGAGTTTAACCATACATATGTGTTTGATGTTCTATATATTGCAAAACTGTGCAAAAAATTGTTTTTGATTGTAACTTTATACTATTTAGTTAATTGCGTATGCAAATGTTTCGGATAAAAAAACAACTCTAGTTTTTGCTTTTCTGTTTACGCCTTCTCTCACTCTTAGCTCGCGCAGCAGCAGTCGTTAAAGACAGCAAAGGGAGGTAAACACAGTTCCAGAGCCACCCACACACTCTGAGTAATGATTGTAGAGTTCACCAGGGTTGAACTACCAGTTACTCAGATAGCATCCTAATGTTCAGTCTTCCTTTACTTTTCTGTCGACGAGACAATTTCGTGTTTTTCTTACTCATTCTTGCAGACCTCCAGGTTTACATCCTGATTATTTATTTATTTTTTTGCTTTCATACAATGAGCATCTCTACTCTGTGTGCGTGTGCGTGTCTGTGTCTTCTCTCTCTCTTTTGTGTGTGTGTGTGTGTGTCTATTCTCACTCTCTTTCTGTGTGTGTGCGTTTTTCAGTGAGCTTGCCTGCTTGCCTACCTTACCTTTGATGCACTGATGAAAAAACTTTTAAAACACTATAACAATTTTCGCAAAGCATTGCCAGTTGGATGGACTCCAGCCTGTGCTCAACCTCAACACCGTCCACAAAGCTCACACCCCATCCCACAAACATACAGTATTTCCTCCCCTCTCTCTTTCATACACACACACAAACACACAGACAGACACACACATAAACACCTCTGGCTGAGCAAGGGGTCAGCAGCAATCTGCACGGATCTGTCAGTTTGTATGTACACAAATGTTTTCAGCCACATTACACCCACATTCCCACGCGGACTTAAAACTTGATGCTTGTCCAAAGCGGCCTGCTGCTAGAGATAAATAAAAAATAAATAAAAAGACAGGAGAAAAGTTTTTATGCATTCGTCTGTTGCTGCGTCTCGCGCTCCCAGTTCCTGCCTCGGAAAATGCCAAGATAATGAACGGAAGACTAGAAACATTTCAGCTTGAGTAGGAGTTATTTTCCGGTAATAATGACTGTGGACAGTTTGGAAGACCTGCTGGGCGAGCTTCCTATGTTATTTCTGTTTACGCCCACATTGTTTTTGCCCTGCTAACTACCTCTGGAAGACAAATGATATTGTATCTGTTACAGGAAATCCTCCAGCCCAAACATATACTTCGTTCCCGTTATTATTTGTTTCTTATCTTAATTTTTGTTCCAAGACAATTATTCTTAGCTCATCCAGCAATGTGTAGACTAGTCTTGTAGACGCAGTGCGTAACAAAAATTTAAAACATTTAGGACCATCCTGCAAGCAAGGTGTGTGTTCTTCCTGTCTTTTTTTCTTCGTGAATGCAACCTTCTTCCTAGTGTTTTGCTCCAGCAGTCATCACGCGATCAAATAAACGTTACAACGCATTTGTTTTGTTTGCACGCGGGTATACAGAAAAGTGCATGCCATATGTTGTTGTGAGTATGAGTCAGCAACGGCCTCAACAGCTGAGCATGTATGCACGCACTCACGAACGCATGTACACATACGATGTCAGTGTTTTCTGAAAGGTGTTCTTCTAGGTTGTGTACGTCACATACCACATTTGTGTTCTGCCTTGTGTGGAAAAACCTTCACAGGTGAGAATCAGTCAACATTCGTGGCAACAGGTGAGAATGAACACACATTCATAGCAACAGCCATTTCATTCAAAAGATTGTGAAGCACGTTCATAAGCGTACGTCACTTCCGCTTCCTCTTAGTCGCTAACCAAACTACTACGTCACTCAAAAGAGTAAGGACAATGCCAGACTACAACCTTCCATTTGTTCCTGGGAGGTAACATCCGCTTGAATAAAGAGAACGTTGTTTTGGCCGTACAGCTTCTGGTACTGAGCCAGAGTGGATTTGCCGATCTTCTCATCAATGTCTGTGAATAGCACCTGCGAGAAAGAGGTTGATCCAAATAGTGACAGTAACCATATTGATCCTTGAGTAAATTGTACATCACTAGAACTCGTCATCATCACACATAAAGATAAATAAATAAGACAATCACTTAGCCATTCAAAAAAACAAACTCTGCTATATTTGACAACAATTGATGGTTTCAACTGGTCACTCGCACACTCCTCGTACAGCATACAGTATCAACATAAAACACAAGACAATACATAATGCAGAGTAAAACAAAGGAGTTTGTTTTCGGTAGGACTAGAATGGAAGTCGGGGATGAAGGTGGTTCAGAGAAATGTGCATTTTATACACGAATCAAAGGTCAAGAGAATTTTGTGGAGAATGTTTACTTGCGCACAGCTCGGACTTGAAGAACATTAATTTTGATCATTTTTGTGTTCTTTCGTCAACCCTTGCTTCTGATCGATTTACACATCTAATCATCCCTGTTTAAACGGATAAGAAAGTTTCCATGAGATTGACAGCGCTAATGAACTCAGTTTTCTGTAAACTTTCGCAAGAATCCATAATACAAAAACAGACGACCTTCCGTCTTTTAACGTTTCGAAAGTCCAACAGCATTTTTTTCCTCGTATCTCCCTTTAAATCACAATCGTCAAAAGCAGTTCCTTTCCAATTTACACCAGGAAATGTAGATAATTGACAGAAAGTTCACGAGGTCAGGCGCCTGGAGTGTCTTCCGTCAGTCATGGTAGCAGTTTCGAGTAGAAGGCGATGATGACCTGTGAGTAGGTTCGATCTTGTTTATATTTCTATGGGGAAATAGAGACTCCCCTTCACACACCCCGCAAAACACCGGGAAGTCTGGCTTACTCTCCTTTCATTTTATGATACATACAGTAATGTGACAGTGTTGTTTTTCTTTTTCATCAGTCTTAATGAACAAGGGATGGGTTCACTGTAAGCTGCTAGTGGCTAGCTGAGTAGCCAGAAAACAGTTAAGATGTTTATTTTATGCTGGTTGTCTTAGCTGACTGCTAGCATTAGCATGTAGCTAGAGAATATATTATATATTATCAGCGAACAGTTCATCTGTCCCCACGATACTCTTCCTTCTTCTCTCACACACACTCAAGCCTAAAAATTCTAACAAACATGAACCTGCAGTGGGGCACGGGTTTAGACACACGAGTCAGCTAGCACGTTGGTCAGCAGCAAGTCTCACGTGTCCTTTGACCTTCCCTTGCACACTAGCGACACCTGCATGGCACTTAACATTCACTCCTCTGTGCCACATGTCAGCAGGGATTAGACAAAGGGGTTGGATGCCATCAAGTATGGCCACCACGCCGCCGACTGATTTACACTAATGTGATTTGTTTCGAGCGCCACCAGCTCGAGGTCCGAGTGTTAACCTTGTTTCTCCTGCTCCAGGCACACGGCCCACACAGGTCATCCTGTTAACCCCTCCAATTGCATTGGAAACAGTAAGTTTTAGCATCTTGTAAAATCTCGCTCATTTTTAAAGCCTTATCGACCTGAAAGATTAGCATTGCAAATAACCCTTAATTAGATCGATGGCTGCTAACTAAAAATACTGCTTTAAACACTTTTCTACTTAAAATATTTTAAGGTTGTACTATTTCTTTAATCATACATATGTATTTAATTTCGAGTATGTCGATCTCAACGACCAAAAAGGGTACTCGAATTAATTTTACATTTTTCTAATTATGCGAACATACTATTTTATATTTTCAACTATGTGAGTGAGAGAGATTTTCGATTGCCCTGTAACCTAAGTCATATCGAAGTCACGTGATTTCCAGCAGTGTGGGTGTCAGGTAACACAGCATCGACCTGCCAGCGACTAGTGAAAGCCAATCTGGACACATCAATAATTATCGTTTGTAAAACACGTGCACACAGCCAATAATTTGTGAAATATGATACAAGGGAAGCTGGGCAGTGATGGCCAGGACAAGTCGCGTGTCTAGAAATTGCTGGAAATCTGCATCAATCGATCATGAATGCGCATGCGCAGAGCCAGACTTCGGTAAAGTCAATGGGGCAGCCATAAAGACAGACAGAAAAATAGCCTTCCTGAAAGACTTTTTGCAGAAAAGCTTAGCGCAAGCTCTGGGAAATTGTGATTACCTCTGAGAACTTTGTTCTTTTTGAGGGAAAATGCTTCCATCTGACAATTTTATGCTAAAACAAGTCACGGGCGAAGCAACAGGGAAGGTTTTGGGGAGAAGAGAATCTTTACTGCTCGCTTTTTTCAAAATTTCCCTGAAGCTTTGATGTTCAGATATCCTGTTGAACGATTTGTCGTGATTTAGTCATCGACAAAATTAAAAAAAAAAAAAAATCCCCAAAATCTGAGTTACTGCGGAAAGATTATACTGAAATTTTTCCCGCAATATTTTCAAAATCTTTCTTCGCTATTTTTGAAAAGATATACACCACTCCTTAAAACCGCTAAAAATGAAACGGAATAATAATAATTAATTGTATTTTCCTGTGTGGAGGCAAGCTGTCGGGTCAGGGTCGGGTTAAAGAAAGAACACGAAAACCAAAAAAACAACAAACAAACAAAAAATAAATAAATGCGACAAACAATGTAATCACTGTGACTTTTGTCAACATTCATTTAGGTCAGGGTGCACTATACACAGTTACATCACCGACGCGCGTGCGGTCAAGATGTAAATAATCACCTGCAGGGGCGTGAGTCACATTCATGAGGCATCGCGAGTCAGGGCATGAGTTTATTTATAGTATTACAGTTTTTGTTCTCGCTGAGACAGACAATCCTAGATTTTATTTGTAATCACAAGTTGCTGATCGCGCATGCTGCCTTGACTCACTTCAGGGGTGTACAAATTTTCAGCATGCTACGTCACACGACAGGCTACGCTACATGTTACTGTCACAGCTTGTTACATCACAGGTAGGTCTAACAGATTGTTACATCACACGACAGTAGGTCTAGCAGATTGTTACATCACAGGTAGGTATAACAGATTGCTACGTCACACCCCAATGTCTTACACGCCCCACACTTTAGTCACATCTCATTCATTCACACTACATGTTACCTTCACAGTGCACGTCATCATCACATTGCATGCTGCGTCACCTCACAGGCTACGTTACCTTTTCTACTACTTCACATTACATCGACACGCTAGTGCTACACATCATCACAACACTTGGCAGACTTATTACTTCAAGACATCGTTGAAATCGTTTCATCGTCTCTGAGGGCTGTGATAACCTCTTGACATCTATCAGCCAAGCTTCCTGATGCTCGTCGTGAAGCTCGGCAACTCCAAGCTACGTACACGCCTCGGTTAATTAAAAAAATGCGTTCTACACATTCATCTGCTCACCCCAGGTAGACAAGGGACTTGCTGTTCATCACTCCCCTACTTCTAACACATGGTGTCTCTATTATCCAGACTTAAAAACCATTTTTTCAGAAAACAGATTAGTGCTTAATTAAATGTTTTCATGAGTAAGAATACATATGCTGTTAATATAAAGTTCATGGCATCTGAGAGTTTTGATCCTAAATATTCTTTTGAGCAATCGAGAGCAGTGGTATGCTACCGGCGGCCCGTGACTTGTGACCTATGACCTTTGGCCTGTCCGATGCGACCTAAGGACACGCGAAAGGGGTGGTCGCAGTTTGTCAAGGATAGACCACCACCAGGCGTGTGATTGTGAAAATGGGTTAACATTCTCCTGAGTACGCGAGAATTGTGATTGTGTGAGAGAATGTGGTTACGTGCATTGTGTCACGAACAGTCATCACAGCTGTGAACACAGTGAATTGTGTTTTACCGTGTCTATGCACGAGCCAGCGCGCACGTGTGTGAATTCGTCTGTTACGTTTATGCGGAAAGAAAGAGTGAGATAGAACGATCGTGTGAACTGTGCTACACCTGTGTAGGAAACATTCTTTGCTTACATCATCCGGGACGAGTATTGTTCGTACACGTGTGAGCGAGAGAAGGAGATGGGGAGAGAGAGAAGAGAGATTCACGCATGCTTAGGCTAGAAACCCTGAAACAACAAACAACTCGATCGTTCTATCCCAAACATCCATGCCCCTGCATGCCTCCACTCACCTTGGCCCCATTCTTCAGGAGGATCTCGGTGAAAGCCTTGCCTAGTCCCTGCGCCCCTCCAGTCACTAGCGCTGCCAGACCGTCAACCTTCATGTTCGACGTCAGAACCACAACAGCCTCACCACCAACGCTCGCACAGAAGTACACCTGTCCTCTGCACCACAACCGTCGTTGTCGACAGCCGCTACGCTCTTATCGCTGCAGGCAGCTTCGATCTCCTCCTCTTCCCCCCGCGACCAAAAATAAACCTGCCCCGTGACCCACTACAGAGCCAACAGCCGAGAGTTGTCTTACCCTACTTCCTACGACAACCCACCAGTCGATCTCTTTTTCATCTATCGTCTGTCACTGGTCTTTAGGTTATCTGCAGGGCTGCTTATTGTGCAGCTGTCACGGTCTTAACACTGTGTTATCTTAACACCTTGTTATTTTTATCGTCCGATATTATCTATGTTCTCCGATGATATTCGCGTCGACGAGAACGGCGCAGCATTACTCGCTTAATATTCGTTGGTTATTCTCACCAAACGTGTAGTAACATGCTTGAAAAAGATTTGGCAATTGCCAAAACTCAAACTATTTTCCGTCTAAGCATGCGCGATAAGATACTGTACACCTCAGTGACGCATGCTTTGTTTTTCTTTCAAAATCAACAAAAGCGTGATGCGAAATTTGTTATCGGTGCATCGTCATTAGAAATGCATGCACATCAAAGAGGGTGGGAGATAATGTTGGGTTAAAGTTGTGATAGTTCTCAATCTCTTGATAAGTGTTTCTAAAAATATAAATAGTAGTGTGATTATCGGGTGCGTTGCTAGGCTGTGTTGCTAGGAGACAGACAAGTGTCGTAGTGCGCTACCCACCTACCCACACAAAATGGCGATTATACCGTATTTACTGATTAATTTTATGGGTTCTGATCACCAAATTAAATCTTAAAATTTGTTTCCCTTTTATCTAAAAAGATATTAATTTAATTTTTCTCTCTTGTAAAGATGCCAGGTCATTCTCAGTGGATGTAGGGGTCAACCTAACCAACCTTTCTTGCCGCGTTATTCATTTCAATAATTTTTATTCATCTTCCACTTTGATAAACTTATTTCTCCATTGACAGAAACCGGCAGAGCCAGTAAAATGTTAGGGACATAAATGTGGTGCACTTTCTGTATGTAATAATTTATATTGGACAAATAAGATTATAACTTCCTTGGGATTCATTTATGCTCGGGATGTCTTCCTGCTGCGTGCGTGCTCACAAATCAAACTGCGACAATTCTCTCTAGTATTATGGGAGTCATTTGAGAAAAGATAGCTAAGCCTAAACGGGTCATTCTTTTCCGTATTTGTAGATAAGTGGGTATAGTAGATGTATATATGACTGACTAGATGCTGATGCGATTTTGTATTACTTTCAGCGATACTTTGCCGTGGTGGCTGATTCCACGCATCATCGTCACTCAAAAAACAAATAAACAAACAAATGCGCCCTAGGCAATTGCCTAGTTGGCCTTGCGGTAGAACCGGACCTATAAAAATATACAATTTCTATGTAAATATCTTATACAGGATTCTGTATAATATCAATATATATATACACAGACAAATACACACCCGTGCGAGAGCGTTTCCCCTAAGTAATTTGTATCGGCTGACACATTTAAAATTAATTTTATGTCTTTCATTTCCTCGTTCGTTGATGCATGTCATTTAATCACATAACATCTAAGTCCTTTGGTGATGACATCGAGTTACCATTGAACGCCCCCTAACCTCCCTCACGAAAGGTGTTGGGTCGGGGGAAAGAAAGAGAAGAGACATACAGACAAAAGGGGAGAGAGATATAAAAAAGAAGGAGGGAAGGAGGGTTGATATTTCATGCTGAGTCAGCGACTAAGGCAAAATTGCAGCTAGCTATGTAAACAGATCCCACATGTAAACAATCGCCGTGCTCAGAACGTGACGTGAACTCACCGGAGACGATATACTCAATATCTAGCTGACATGCGCTACACTTGTGTCACTGTACAGCACACGAGAGAAAGAGAGAAGGGCAGAGAGAGAAAGAGAAGGGCAGAGAAAGAGAGAAGGGCAGAGAGCGAGAGAGCACAGAATTATGAGTTGTTTGTGTGCTAGGCTGCATACCTGACCCCAGTGACCCCAGACAGAGACGAATGTTTGCTCACGTCACACTTGACTGACGCCGGCAACATCTGCTACTACTTCAAAGCGAAGGAAGGTGGGAAAGGAGCAGCAAGAGAATAATCTTCGTGGTACGGACTCTTTCGGAAAACATACAAACCCTTTTCCCCGTCACACTCCTTTGACTGTTACCAGAGCTCGTCGACTAAACACCTCCATTAACCCTCATTAAATAATAAGGGGTCGGGGGTCTTTGATGTCACGTGTGTAAACGCCAGGCTGCGCGCGCACGTTGGTGTTTTGCACTCGATGATTGCTAGTTTTTTTTTTTCTCGAGGGAATTGACTGGAAACTTGTCAACATGCCGGGTGGATGAGATGCATACGTTTTGGCTGTCAGTGCATATACTGTTGTTTGACAAAGCGATCACGTGACTCGTGGAGAGTGTATTTGCACAGTTTTCACTCTCCCACTCCTTTCGCAATACTCGCTTCTATCTCCCTCCCCACTCGACCCCCCGATTTCAATCCCTTGTGACAAAGTAGATAAGCCAGAGAATAGAGTGGTTTGCACCATCAGAACATGGGTTGTAGTTAGGTGCACCTGTACCAGGTGATCTTGAAGGTGAACCAGAGAGTAAATGTCTTGCCCGAGTTCAGTACTCAGCGTTACAGTTTACTCACAATGTCTGAAAAAAATGGTCCCGTGATTTATGTTTTTGTTATACATGTTCTTCGTTAGTGCTAACGTCTAAAAGTCTAGGCGTTAAGATTTAGAGTCAGGGTTTCAAAAAAGAAGGGAGGAACCACAACACTTCGTTTTACCCAAAATAACCGAAAGAATGTGTATTTATTTCCCTTGAACGCACACCGATCCTGGTTCAGCACGTACCACACTCGCACGCACGCACTCGCACACACGCACTCGCACACACACACACACTCTAGCACACACACACACACACTCACACACACAAACATACACACACTCCACGCACGCACAGTCCATGTGATTGCCACATATCAGTGACCCTGTGAGCACACAGTCCATCAGCTGACCTGACCCACTGAACATGTAGATAAGTACTCGGCTTATTTTCTTGACAGCGTAGCTGGGGGTAAATCAAACAAAACTGGAAATAAGTGGGAAATCGTTTCTTATCTGTTTTAGCGCTTTATGTTTAGATGACCTTACGAACCTCGACATTTTGCGAAATCTGGCTCCTCCCTACTCTATCCCCTGATAGTAGTATTCTGATGTCTGTTCATGAGAGACCCTCTTTGTAAAACACATTTTAAAGCTGAACTTAAATTCTCTAACGGGCATATTCTCAAGTGAGTGAGAGACCAAATAAAAGCTTATCGGTGCTCTCATGTACCCCCTTAAGGATCACCCGGGACTCTATCTGTACTTGTCCTACTCCCCACCCTTGTTTCAGGGTTCCTCTCCACCTTAGTGCGAAATGGCCACAAGGTGGAAGCACATTCCTACTAAACTAACCAAGCAACTAAAATGTATCCTTAAAACCTTGTGAGCGAGTATTTAAAAGCAGAATAAAGAACCTCCGAAATATTTCGTGTACTTTATAACGAGGTTTTCTTTGCTGTTGATCTCTCTGTTGAAGTAGGTTCTTGGTGCCTTTCATCTGAAGTTTTCTTGCTAAGTGTTCACTGATATGTATCTTAAATGTTTTTTTTTAGACTGTTGATGTGCTATCCAATTCATTGGGTAGGCTAGGGTGGAGGAGGAGAAGAAGCAAGAAAAAGGGTTTCCTTCCGAATGCCATGCCCTACATACGGTGAACCACTTGCCTGTACTAGAATATTGGACTCATCACATTATACTGTGCATATGTATTTTGCTGAAATGTTCTTTGCTGTTTTCTTTGTAATTAAGGGTGTTCATCTGTTATTTAGTTGTCTTTTATTTATTTTTTTTTACTTAATGGCCCTTAACTGTTTATTTTCTACTAAGCTCTTACCAGCCGCCTCCTGTATACTTATGTGTCCGCAAATGCTTTATACTCTACTTACACGCCCTCTGCTCGGTTGCACTGGTTGAAACTGAAATCTGTTTCCTAAAAGCAAATTTAAAAGCGCTTTTAGGAAACTGAAATGTGTTCTTAGTGCTTTTAAGAAGCGCTTCAGTCTGTTTAAGAAAGATTTCCTCTTCTAATTTTAAAACTGCTGTGGTGACCATGGTGATCAAAATCAGAAGAAGAACTCAGAGTGTTTTCAAGCAAACAAGAGACCCGATGATGAAATAACTACGAATAGTTATTTCTACAGTTTGAAATTTGACAAACCGACATCGCTAGGACTATGGAAGATAGAGTAACGACTATTGCTGAAAGCAGAACCGCGAGTTAAAGACAATAAAATGTAGTTAGAGACGCTTTGAATGTTCACTGATCAGCGTGAGTTAAATGTTTCATTCGACAACTATACTTTATTACAAAATGTTCTCGCATTCATTGCCATGATATTGTTACAAAAGAATTTCTTCCGTCAAGGTAGTGGTCGAGTCGTCCCACCCTCATGGTCGTCTCTTGGATGTGGTCGAGTTGGCCTGAAGGGTCTCTGCATACTTCTCCCATTGATTCAGCTGCAAAATTCAAATGCAAAATTCACCTGACCTTCTGAGGAAAATAAAGCAAGGAGGAAAATAAATGATCTCCACCCTTTCAAAAATAAAGGAGCGCCTTTTTTATTTTTAACATTTTAGGCTTTAAGTCTGTTTAGATAATCAATTTTATAAAAACAGTGCATAACACTATTTTAGAACTTTTTAACTAAAATTGTTTCAAATAAGATTTTTCGTATGCGCTTGTGCAAAACATCTAAAAGGCAGAAAAGTGATTTTTTTTAAAATTTTTAAATTTTACTTCCTTACAACAGTTTTAAGATTCACAAACATGTTTTCTCATGCACTTTACGTTTCCCATTAACAGAAAGGCTCAGTGCCTTCTTCAAGTGTTCTTGTTTACTTTCTACTGCTATGTTTCTGGTTATTTACTTCATGTTAGACTGTTCTCGTTAATTCCCTAATTACTCAATTCGTAATCACCTTAAGAAAATACACACGGTTCCTTTCCTTCATACAATAATAGACCGGTCTGTCGTTGCAGTGTGCAATTCACAGCTGTGGATAAACAGTGCCAGAGCCAGATAGTCACATTCGTTTTTAGTTAACACATCTATTTAATTTATAACACTAAACAAAATTCTTTACAACGGTTATCTCCTACGGAGGCTGGGTGTAAATACGGGAAGAGGGGTGGAAGCATTGCTGCAGACGTGTGTTAAGTGTGTTGATCTTTTGCGAGGAGTGGTAAGATAGGACAAAAGTTAATTAGAGGGAACGACTCGCTGTGATGTAAACATCAGCATCTGTTGCGAGAAAAACGCACGAAGCACGAGACAAGTGATGTAACGCACCTGGCGCACGTGCTGTCACGTGCCGTCTGCTTGCCGCGTACAGCACGCGTCGGTGGCGTCAACATGCAGGCAGACACCCGGCCATCGTCACCTTAGTTAACTGTTGATAATGTCAGTACAGACCGTGCTCACACACCGTGAAACGTGAAGAAGGGCATGAATACATGTGTATGTGTGTGTGTGTTAGTGAATGAGTGAGTGCGTGCGCCTCTGTGTTGATGAGTGTTCATGTGTGTGCGCGCGTGTTTGTGTGTGTAAATGTTGGCGTATGTATGTCAGTGTGTGTGTGTGAGTGAGAGAGGGTGCGTTTATGAACGAAAAATGCTTATGACAAAGTCCCCCTGTCATTTATTTCTATACACAAAGCTTGCATCGGTCTCTTCCAAGAAGCATTCAAAATGTTCTGTTTCTCTCCCTTATATTTATGACTCTGTGCTGAACGTCGGACATGTTCTAGCGAACATAAAACATTTCTGTAAAAAGTTCTTGAAATGCTCAGATTTTGGGCTGTCTTGCGGTGCAAGTCATTTTCTGGAGAATTTTGTTTTGTCTGTGAAAATAATTCAGTTTGACGCATATACTCATATTTGTGCGCATTGAAAAATGCATGGTAAGAACTACAACTGCTGCAGCCGATGTCAAAGTTTAAGCCTGTGGTTACCTCCCCTTACCTAGCGAACTTTCCAACTGCTGATGCGCCTTAGTGTTAGGTCACTAGAATAAACTACAAATATACAAGTGTTAGGTTACTACAATAAACTACTAATATACAAGTGTTAGGTTACTACTACAAACTACAAATATACACATGCTTTTTCTGTCAAACATCCTTATCTATCTGGGGTTTTTTTCTAAAAGCTTGTTTTTTCACATTCATGATATATTTTGTTTCCTGTAGGATTTGATATCATTGGCTAAATTTGTCTTTCGATTATAAGTTATCACTCACCCAGACAGGGAATATGGTGCGTGACATGACAGCCACTTCAAGGATACCACTGAGCAGTTTGGAGCTTGTTTCCTGTCAAGTCACCTAGGCGAAAATCTTGTTCCTGACTTTTGCAGTTTGGAGAGGCTTATGGGAAAACGGCAAGCCGAGTGGTTACAAAGACAGGACCAGAGGTCAGAGGTCAGAGGCGCACTCTCTAGACTGCGGTGCGTACGTAGCATGCTTTTCCACGTTGACCTAACCTGACTCTTTCAAAAGGGGGTGAGAGTGAAGGAAGTAGCTGTCAGACACCCCCTTCATATGAAGCGGGGTTTCCGTTTGGTTTGTCAGACAAAGAAACAATTAGCTTATACTTTCTAATGAACAGGGATTGAATTGCTAGGGAAAGCCATGATTGACAAATCCTTTCTTATTAATGTTGATTTGCTTTGTCGGACGCAGAAGGGACTTGAATATTAGTTTTTTAAAAATGCTAGCTGGTTTCATCTCAAGAAAGTGATTCGTTTTCTACTTTAAATTTTCTAGTAAGAAAAAGAAAACTTTGACGCGATTCTTTTTTTTTTCCACTTTCTTTTTGGGGTTACCAAGACAGAACAAGAGCAGATGAGAGAGAGAGAGCAGAATGAATACAGAGAAATGTATATAAAGACTTGCAATGCAGTAATAATGTTAAATTAGACATTTCTTATGGTTTATTCACATCGAGCTGGTGGACGTGTTGAAGTAGCAGATGTGTTGTTGATTTTGGAAGGGCGAGTACATTAACTTCGCGGTGATTTTTTATTGTGGGGGATAGGGGATCTTGGAGGGTTGTGGATATGGGGGATGTTGATGAAAGGAGGGGGGTGGTTGCTGATGTGTTAGATGAGCAGCTTTTTTTTTGTAGCATTGCCATGCCAAAGGAAGCTTGGTCAAAGGTTCCACGATTTCATTAGTTCTTTTTCACCAGCCATTCTCGATACAACTTTGATTCTATTGGTTCGTACGAAGTACCCTGTTACGTAAGTTTAATAGAAAAATTCTCTGTCAAGGTTTATTCAGATTTTTGTGCGGAAGACTGATACAATTATATCATATCAACACACACTTTGAGCCAAACGTGTTTTATTTCTGTTACCTTTGATATTCCTTCACCTTACCGGGGACTAGCTCTGGATTTCTTTGAATTTTAATCTTTTTCTCATTTTGATTTTGGAATTTCACTAGTCTTAATCGTAATGATGTTCTGGTCTGTGTTTCTCGATCATGACATTTTCTTTCACTTCTACAGCTTCAAGTGGTCCGTTGACTAACAGTCCTTTCTTCCAGGACGCCATTTTCATCTCAGTCTCTTTTCTGTTTGTCTTGTCGACAGCGAGATGAATCATGGGAAATGTAGGTAAACTTCTTGATGACTCGAGGCAGCAAAACTGTTTACAGCTTGTTTGACCTGCGGAAGTTTATCCTCAGCATTGACCTGTTCTTTCTACTGACTTCTCCGATTTTCTAACACCTAAATCTTCAACGGTCTAATATGTCGTCAGACAGAGATACAGGGAGACAGGTCAGAGAAGAGAGAGAGAGAGAGAAAAAGAGAACGAGCAAATCAAATACAGTGATACCTCGGTTCTCGAACGCCTTGGTTTTCGACCAAATCGGTATTCGACCAGGAAATTCGAGAAAATTTTGTCTTGGAATCCGAACAAATATTTGGAACTCGAACATCCGAACGTCCGAGATGAGCCGAGTTGAGCCGAATGGCGTTCATTCAGCCAGAGATCTGTAGGGACCTACAGATCTCTGATTCAGCCCAGCGCGCCTTGCTTGCGTCATCAGTGTGAGTGCAGAGAGAGAGAGAGTCACGTTTTTGTGGAGAGAGTCATGAAATGTGTGCAAATTGGGCAGAAATCGCAAATTTTGTTGAACAACATCACCCTGATAAAGTGGTAGCAAATAGAGCAGTTAACATTTTTAATGACAATGTTATGTCCACTTTCCGCAAAATTTTGCAAAGGAGAAAAAAACAGCAAACAATTGACAAATTCTTCCTTGAAGAAATCAGACAAGCAACTGCAGAGCAAGATTCTGATTCTCCTCAGCAAAAGATACAGAGAACAGAAACACCCGAAGAGCAGTTACCCTCTGTTTTTATTGAAGAGGACTCCCCTTCAATACAATAACCATCCCCTTCCCTCCTCCCTCCACATTCATTCCCTCCTGCCATAAAGTTTGGTAGAGGTACAGTAAATGAAACACAATTTACTGTACTGTACAGTACATTTTATTTATTTTTTTTTTGTTTTAATAAATACACTTTTATTTCTTATTTCTTGTTGAGCTCATGTTTTTCTACATATTATATACAAATTAGGCCAGTAAATAGGCATTTTCTGGGGCTTGGAACGAATTAATCCAGTTTCCATTATTTCCTATGGGTTTCATTGCTTCGGTTCTCGAACAATTTGGTTCTCGACCGTCCTCCCGGAACGAATTATGTTCGAGAACCGAGGTATCACTGTAATGCAAAATGAGGTAGGAAGAATAATTTTAAATTACAGAATAAGATAAAAACCTGATCGCTTTAGTTTTATCGTATGTACACCTACTTGAACTCTTGCAAAAGAACACCCAACACACTCATCCCCACCCCCTTACACACACACACACACGTTTGACATGAACGAGGGAGGCAAAGGGTCGGTCAGCAAGTCGAATTTATTTCACACATAAAAGTATGGAAATGTTGACAAGAGATGAAAGACAGACGCGCATGGTACAGTACACTCGCCCACGCGACCTTTAGCAGCGGCTGTTGAATTAGTCTCTACAAACAACATTTGTAAATTTCCTGATCATGACAGCAAAATATTCACCAGCAAAAAAACATCCCTTTCTACTTAGAACTTACATCCTCCGGCAGTCATCTGGCTGGTTTTTTGAAAGCATCTCGGGTATCATGCAGTTCAAGGATTTTGCAAATGCTTAGACTAAAACATCGCAAAATAAAATATTGTTTATGAATAATTCATAGTTTTGGGGTGCCTCAACTCAAAATTTTTAGTGCGTAGCAAAATGAAAAAGTAAATGGACCCAAAAGCAAAGATGCATCTTTCATGAAAATAATTTTAAAGCATTGTTTACTCTTTTTTCGCACTGAGTTTTGAAGTTCAATTTGATATATTAAACGAAAGTTGAACACTTCAAAGTGTAAAGTATTATTTTTAAATAATACTTCGGTTAATTGTTTATTGACATTTTTATATATGGTAAACGTCTCAAATTATCAAATAACCAATATCAATCTTTAAGTTGATGTCTGTTTCTCTGAACCTTAATTGGTGTCAGGAGACTGAACATCCTTCTGTATATTTTTTGTGTTGACAGAAAGAATAATAGCGAAGATGGTTTCGAAATGCTGCCAGATTAAAAAGAAAAACATAAACCAAATCACAAACACAGTAAAAACAAAATTACTATAATGAAAATTTGAAAGACATTTTTCCAGCATAGCTGCTACAGCCAAACCAAAACTCGATGGCTGAGAGCACGAGACTGAATGTTACAAACTGTAAAAAAAATTACAGTCAGCCATCATTACAGAATTTGGGTTACAATGTTCGCAGTGAAAAACATTATCTAACATCATATAACAATACGACAATACCTGTGCTATATCAGTAATATTGTGAAGATGACATCTTGTGCTATAAATAATTTCTTTTTTTGTTAAAAAAAGATGTTCATGATAAAAAAAATCTTCGAAACGTCTGTTTTATGATTGCTGCACATTTTCCGTAATCTTCTCTTCGCTAATGACAATGCCATTATAGCCTACACAATTTGTTTTATAATGCCAATTTTGTAATTTAATATTTTGAGCTATCCTTTAGCTGAGTTCAGTAACTGTGCCCAGGGGAAAGGACGGGGAATATGTAGGAGTGATATTAAAACCATGGTTTAGATAATGCCGTCTAAGCTCAGGTACGCAACAAAATGGTTGGCTGACGAGGCGTAGGTGGCCAGGTGCGCAGGTGCGCAGGTGTGCAGGTGATTGTGACCAGAACACCACTGATATGTGCAGCTGGTGAGACAAGACACCAAACACCATTTTGCACCGACACAAGGGGGTAACTCAATCTGCTGGAGGGGTAGGGCAATACGAACATTGAGGATCCATCGTTCCTTTACATCCACTTCAACCCATTCCTGACAGTAAAGCCATCAAATGATATTAAAGCATTTTAAAGAAGATACCAGTAAATAAAACTATCAAAACTGCTTGGACATCTGCATCTGAAGTACATGCCGGTATTACTAAAATTTGTATACATAATTGTCAAATGTTCTGTAGTCTTGGCGATAAACAAGACAAAAATTCTAAAATCAAAACCTGTCAATTGTTCCAACTGCTTTAAATAAACAGGTGCGAGCTCGATTTTAATATTAATTTTATATTTATTTTTAACATGCCAGATATCTAGCTAGCAGGACAGACATAAATTGATAGACAGATAACTGAAGAAGTACATTTTTACAATGTACAACGATTACACACGTCACAAAAAGAAACAAACAAACAAAAAGAAAGAAAAAATATAAAAACAACCAATATTCAACTAGTGCGACCGCAATTTTTTTTGGAGTAAATTGACCACAACTGCACAACCCTGATCATATAATTCCTTTAGATTCGAACGGAAACTGTTGGCAGTATGAAGCAGAGCGGACAGCAGGTCCGACAACAAACACACATCACCTTTTTGACGAAGCTGCCGCACAACACTCAATTATTATTTAATATGTACAGGAAAATCGTCATATTAAAAACATACCAGAAACAATAGCTACATGACTTGTTTTTGGCAAGGACAAGATATCAACAAAAACAACGCAATGGAGCTGCGGCGCTCATGAGAAAAAGAAGAAAAACAAAGACAAAAAATTGTTTTCTTGAAGTCCGTCTCTATCGTGTGTCATCAACTGAAGCAGGATGTACCCGACTTGTCTCTCCGGCAAATCTCCGCGAAGGCAAGTGTAAAGGCGAGGGTATTGAGAACATTTCTTGATGCACGTGCAAAAAAAAAGTGCATCTTTAAAATCTGATCATTTTCTTTCGTAATTTTTTTTTGATAAAAATTCACTTGACTGAATTATGTCATGAAGAAATCAATGCAAAAAATTGTTGTAAAATATAAAATAATTTCAAATTCAAGTGAGTTTGATGAAGGAATTGCAAAATGATGACAAAAGAAGGAAAGTTAATTCTATTTTAAAATCATCTTTATAATTCCAAGTCTTCATTGACTCGATAAATACAAAAAAGGGGATAATGTAAACAATATAATAATTCTGGACAAGCACCTGAATGCCACGATAGTTCTCACGAATTTAGACGGCGTCTTCATCGTGTATAAAATAAAGTTGAAAAAACTCGATCCCTGCAGACTAATGAAACGAAAGCACTTGGGGTGTTCAGCAAATAACACATGTATAATACACGCTGGGAGGGACAAGTTAAAAAAAATGATAATAATAAAAAGAGAACTTTACTGACTTGCACGCATACACACTTATACATATTAATGAAGAATGTGGTGCGAAGTGGCAGAGTCGAGGCGCCGCCCTGGTGTGAGATGTCCGCCTTGATTATTACCTGCCTAACAACGAGGCGAACACTTTTCTCTAGGTGGATCTTCCTTTGAAGAAACAGAATATCTGAATAGTGCTGCACGCAATGAAACTTGCTAGCCTTTGTTTTTCTTCATTACCAATAACAAACAAACAAAAACCCCGCAAGGATTAAAAAATTTAAAGACTGTGGTATATGTAAATGAAAATATTAAAATTAGGACATCTAACAAATTAATAAATCAATCAATCAAAAAGGTCGGATACTTTGTCATATTTGGATCACGTGGCACATATGTCCTTAAGATGTGATCCCAAGATGAGGACATGGCAATAACTTATGTCAGCTTCGCATGCACGATGCATGAAAGTTTTTGTGGGCAACGGCCGCCATCCGACACCTTTGTTCTACGAGGAGACCTCCTCGCAGGTTGTCGGAAACTGGGCTTTTCAAGTAGGAGTCATCTTTTAAAAAAGTTTTATTGAAGTTCAAAACTGACTTTGAAAAAAATAACAGCATGTAAAAACAAAAACAAGTTCAAAGAGGCCTTTGTTAAAGCTGAACATATTAGCGATCAAACGGTTAGTGACGTAAGCTGCTGGTAGGTTTTTGAGTGAAACCTCGCGTGTCTCTCAGGTCTTGCACGGCATAATTAACTCAAAATGATTGTTTACAAATGATACAATAGAGAACGTAAATAAATGCTTGTCAAAAAAAAATTAACAACTTAACATCGCCACAATGAAATCTCATGTAAGTCACAAATCTCCGCAAAATAATGTCCAGCCAATCATTGGATTTGTGAAAAGTTTTCACACAAACAAACACACACACACATACATCACACCGCAACACAGTTCAGTCTTGGCTGTTTTTTTCTTGGATGTTGTTTTCCTTCCACTGTCCGTCATAACGATCAAACTGCATTGGAAACTTCACAGAAATGTAGATATTTTACCATTGTTTTACCCAGAAACCGTGGCCCCCGACTACCTGTACTAACGACTTCAACATCAGTTCAGGAACTTCATGGTAGGTACAAAGTGCTTGTCGCTGGGTTTTTTTACAACAATAATCCGCATAACTACTTGCTCACTATCACTTCCAGATAGCAAACGAGACCTAAATAATATAAAATACGCATGCAAATAGGAACGAATGGTTTGAGTGTGAAACCGCATTAGTGTCCAGCTGACTCCGGGTGTCATGACAAGCAAAGGTTAATGAGATCAGACCTGGAAGTTCAAATAACTCTTTTGTTCTAATGCAAGAGTTTCATACCCTGTGCTTTCATACCTCGCCAGAGACACGAAATCACAGAGTATGTTCTCAGACACCAGTTTGGAACGGTCTTTGAGATTCCAGCCTTTTATTCTCTGTGTGTGTGTTGGAAGCCATGCATTCATGACCCACACCAAGACATAGCGGTTTTCTCATCAACTAGACACTATGTGGTTTTGTATTAACCGAACAAAGGCTACAAGATGTACAAGTACATTCCTTTCTCTATCTTATATGAATATACATCTCTCTCACATTCTTTTGTTGATATTTTCTTATCACCCTGCTTTGACTTTTAAAACTCCCTTCAGTCAACGTTTGCTCTGAAAATGTCACGCTCCGCTTCCAACCGACAGGCAGCCATCATCGCAAAACACACAGCATCCCAACGAAAGGTCAGTCACAATGAACCACTCCTACAGGCGTGTGTGTGTGAGTGTGTTACATCCAAAACGCACAGTTACTGCCCTATACCTTGTAAATGATCTGGTGTACATCCTCTATGCAGGAGACGGAGGTAGCTACTATTATTGAGAAGACTTCCAGGCAGCCTTACATGTTCATTATACTCATGACCTATCAAGACTCGGGTAACGGTGGCTTTGCTACCTCCCTGTCGTCTTGCAGACGATCCAGTTTCTTCTTTCTATCGACCATGGGCGAGGCAAGGGGCTTGTTTCTATTCACAGCTCCAAGCGAGCTTGAAAAATCTTCCGGAGGGTGTGGCGAGTCGCCCAAAGCCCCTGCGATCCCTCTGATGTTGTCTGTCCTTCTTTCTTGCAAGGGTTGATTGGGGAGGAAAACCGATGAAAGCTAGATGGTAAGAAATGTTGTCTTGAATAATATTTGTTCTTAAAGGGCAAATGCAAGTTCGAGTTCAAATGCATGTTTTTACAAGGAGAACAAGTGTATAGACGTGTATACCGGCGCTGAGGTAAGCCCTCAGGTAAAGTAACAGGTAATTGTTTTGTCTTGTTTTGCTTCGTCTTGATAGTGTTAAGATCAACAAACTTACAACGAAAAAAACTGTTATTTAAAGAATATATTTTTCTTGTTGCATGTATTCGTTCTTATGAACTTTTATTCATTACTAGAGTTTTCTATCTTCTCTTTTGTGTTTACATTGCTATTGTTGTCAAGTAAATAATGTATATGGGGTGGGAGTTGGCGGTGGTGGAAGGTATTTAGGGGCGTTTAGGTGTCTCAATTTTGGTAATTTTCTTTCTTTTCTGATTCAATCTGTTTCTTTACTTTCCGCAGACACATTCATTCTCTCCCACTCTCTCCATTCATGGGGCATAAGATTTCACAAGCACTACTGATCTTGGCCTGTGGAGGCAAGGAACATAGACCAGAAACCAGCGGCACACTGCAGATTGTAGACAAGCAAGAAGCAAGTTCACATTGCACAACAGTTCTAGTTTCCTTTTCCCTAAACGGAAGTACACGAAGCTTTAAGCATGTTGTCACAAATCAGTTCCACAAAGCACTGTGGAAAAAAAAAACAACCCAACTCACAAAGTTTCCCTCTCTGTGTCAAGGGTCAAAAGGCTGCAGGCCATGTGCAGACCCCAGTTAAGTCTCGGATAAGTGTGTATGCCAGGTGAAGAGCAAGCATAGAGCTAAATCAGAAACACGATAGACTGCGATTTCTCTCGCTGGACGCCATTAAGGTCACATGCCAAACGAGAACTGGCGGAAACGGTCACACAAAGATGTCGCTCTGCAGTTCCTGGATGACTTCGTCTTGGTCCACTGCGTAACTCCCCGAGGTCGTGGTAGTGTTCCCCTCGTCACCAGTGTCCGCGCTGTCGTTTAGACTGTCCACGCCCACATCACGGCGCCCTGTACCGTAAAAGGCTAAATCTCCATGGTGACGTGTCGGGTCAGCACCCGGAGAATTTTGATGATGATATCCATCACTTCCAAGGCCACTGCTTCCACCCCAGTTCCCACCTCCCAAGCCGACGCAGTTGCCACCCTGGGTACCGTTGCTCACAACGTCACCAGCCGGGCCTTGCGGGTAGCTGGGATTCGATCGTAATCTGGACGACTGGAACTGGGGCTGGAACCGCGGCTCACGTGACTTGCTGGCAGCCGTGCCCGGCGCGTGCAGAGTCTGTTTGGCATTGGGCTGATAGTTGCCGTTGCTGTTGTTGTTATTGTTGGTGATACTGGTTGTGGTGTTGGTGTTGTTATTGCAGTTGAGGCTCCCGTAACCTTTGGTGCTATCCTGGTCAAAGTGCACGGTACGGACAGGCCTCTTGGGCGTGTAGGACCGGAAGGTCTTCAAGGACCCGGGCGCTTCCGGTGTCCCCTCGTATCCCGGCTTCCTCTGGTCGAGGTCACTCAGGCTGTTTGCATAAGGCCGGTCTGGCATTCGGATGGCAGGCTGTGGCGCCATCTTGCCCACGTTGCCGTAGGTGTGCAGCTGGGAGGACTGATCCCCCGGAGGCTTGGCGTTTGATGGAGGGGCGTTCTTGTAGTCGTCTGTCCCAACATGTCGCCACCCATCCTTGACCGGCATGGCCAGGAAGCTGGAAAACCCGGACTCTGTCGACAAGAGAAGGATAAAAAATACTGAGCAGCTCAGAAACAGATCCATGCTGGGTCCGATGTCCCTAAAAATAATGGCTTCTCCAATCGAGAAGACATTAATAACAAATTAACTTTTATTGGGTCTTATGTCATCCCACTTCTTACTGTTCTTGAAATTTTACGAATAATGTAGATGGTGTATGGGCTTATAGGCGAACAGAGACAATAGAAGACATTCAGACAAGTCATATTAGGAACTGATGAATCAATAAACTTTTGTATTTATTAATGTCGTTCGTAAAAGTTAGTGTGAAACATGGATTTAAGCAAGCAGTAAAATTTAATATTACAAGTGGACCAGTCTGTACACCACGACGACTACCCTCCTTCTCCTAATTATCATCATCAACATCATCACAAGCATTAGGAATATCATCAAATGCTCACCAGTTTCAGACCGGACAGACTCTACTGTCTGACTATCATCTTCACTTCCACCTCGTCCGCTGTCGGTTCCATTTGTCTCTCTGGAGGAACTGCTCAGCATTTCGTCCATGGCAGGCTTGTCCAAATGATTAGCCTTTAGACCCTGAAACAACAAGCAACACTAATAACATTACCAAAATTTCACACTTCCATTACTTTTTTTTCCAGTGAACGATTTCTTTTGGGGGCAGACAGTACAACTACCAGCGCGAGCTGCAGATGGCTCCATAGGGGAACCTCACCGAGGATTACATATTCCTACAGAGCTTCTAAACTGTTAAACCCCTTTCCTCTCCATCTTCAAATGGACGCAGTGAGAAGATGTCATTGCTCCCATTTGAAAGAAACACAACAAACAAATATTTTTGAAAAAAAATCCAGAAACACATCTTCAAAGGATTCTGGCTTTTCCTTGACTGTTCTTCAGTTGTTGTATAAACAACAAAATGTTTCCAAAGAAAATAGTCTAAATCTTCAAGGACTTTACATCAATGCAATCTTTGAAGACTTTATCTACAATATGAATCATTAATGCTTAGCAAGACAGATCATATATGGCTGAAATATAAAAAAATATTTGTATGGGATAATATACAGTCGGAAGAGCAGAACCACGGATATAATTATTGTTTCTATATCATATCATACAATACTATGCGCCGTGTTTTTAGTTTATAAGGTCTTCCCTCATCCCCTAGGCGATTGTATTTGATTAAAAAGTGTGTGCATGCTTTTTTCTATGAACATTTGTATTCTTAAATGCGTATGTGTATGCACGTGTGTTTTACTAGTTCTCGCAAACCATACTCTCGCATCTCGACTCTCCTTTCTTCTCTTCCTGCTTTCTTTACACTCTGTCCTGGAAACTTCCTGCGCCTTGAAAACTTTTTGACCTTCTAAACCATAGTCCTTACAAAATAAAGTTCTTACTCCATCTCAGTCACGGCCTAAGGGCATGTAAGCTTAAAGAGTCACTAAGGAGGACAAATGCATCTCCATAGCAACAGTAACTTCTCGAGACGACGCTGGAGAATGAAGATGCTGCAGGGGGAAGTCGGGGTTGTCACAGCATGAAAAGCCCAGAATTGGGCCGTGACCTCACCTCGCCAATAAACCCAGAAACACGCAAAGTATCTTTGTTTAAGGCCCTGACTAGTGCACGAGAATTCTGTCTGAAGAAGGGGAAAGCAAAGAAGGAGAGTATAAAAAAGGAAAGAATAAGCAGACACGCGAAAATCTCGTTAGGATAAAAGGAAACATTTGTTAAACACTTGCTTTTCTTTTCTTAATTTACAAATTTATTCACGTTTTGTCTTCCTTTATTACCACCTAAATTTAAATGGTGATTCTGTGACAGCAACAGTCTTCGTGGTATTAGCGTGGAACAATGATTGCAAAATTCAAAATGACGAACGAACAGGACCACCTCGTTCCCAGAACTCTTACAATTTACCACAATGACGCCTTTGGATGAGAACTGGTACAACATTACAAATTTTTAAAATAATTATGTACTACGATGTCAAACAGCGAATTTGTTTCTCCACTATGGATGAACTAAACTCAGCTCGACTTTAATATACTGCATTACAGTGTCCATAGTTTTGTAACATTGACAACAATAGGTTTCGATGATTTAGAGAGGAAAACATTAGAATGTTAAAGATCGGAATAAACGTGGAATGGATTGCATTACACGAACCTTTACACGAGCCGAAGTCGTGAAGTCTGAGTAAAAATTCTGAAACAGCCAAAACATTCGCGGATTATTGGCGGCAACATTAAAGAGAACTGGAGATAAACAAGCATTGATGCCGCACAAAAAAGAAGAAAACGGCATCAGGAATTTGCGACATAAAATAAACCGTTGGCAAAGTCGTGACTTTGGTGCTGATGACGTCACGAGTTGGCAAAGTCGTGAAATGTCTGATGATGACGAATTGGCAACACCATGAATTTACACGGATCATGTACGGAATACTTGGCGAATGTCTGCTGATGCTACCTTAGCAGCCATTTCGAAAGAATAACGAAGATTATTTACCTGCGGCTAGAGAATGTAGCACAGGATGAAGAAGAATAAAATGTAGCCAAGCCGGTCTGTGCATAGACTCTATTCAAATAATATCATGATTCAGAACAGCGACATAAAAATCCTTCATAAATGTGATCAAAGACCAGTATTCCTACAAAAATCATTCCTCCCACAAAAATCATCCTAAAAAATTAAGGAAAAAAAGCTACAACCAAACACAACCATCTATAAATAGCTCTACCATCACTAAATCATATTCATAATTGTTCACAAAAAGAAATGAAAGGCTGATGCTCGTCAAAGATATGCCTAACGATCGTCTTCATATGTGCCAGATATAAATCTGAGAGCGAATTCCCCCCTCCATCCTCACAACCCCCACTTCTTCTCACTTGGAGATGATTCAGACCCGGGCATTTTCTATGGAGGCTCTCGGAAAAGGGAAGTAATTATTTTTTCCCATTAGCACTTGGGCGTCGAGCTTGGAAGCGCGTAATGCTCAGTGGGCATCAAGGGCAGGGGAGAGAAAGATGGACATTACCACGGCCTGCCGCTGTCTTAATCGGCAAGAGATGTCGTGAAGGGGAGAAAAGCGATTCAAGAAAAGGTGTGGAGGAGGCGGAATGAAGAAAAAAGGGAGGAAGGGAGAGAAAAATTGAATCAGTCTGGATCACTTCCGTGTGTGTGTGTGGTGCTTGTAAGCTTGTATGTATGTGAAGAGATAAAAAGAATGTTCGTATTGGCAAAGAAATTGTTCACAATGCCTGATAGGATCATTATTTTACATCCCAAACGCAGGTTGGTGAACAGTTGACGACCAGCCATAATTTTTTGTTCATAATAAAAACGGTACGAAATTCGAAATTTTGGTCAGGAGATTACTTCCGAGCAAGAATTATTTCCCTTTGACCATCGATATGTGGATTTGGAATGGCTAGACGCGTTCCTGCTCCCATTCCACAATCACTGTGGCGGGGTGATCGAGACTTCAGCTTCGTGCTAAGAGCTTGACAAGAAAACAGTTTTAGAAGCCAATTGCATGATGGGATCGGGATACTAGGCATTCACATCTGTATTATCTGTGATCATTACTGGCATTATCTGCTGGAATGGATGTTCCTGGTATCAAGCATTTACAGTCATCATGTGTGTAAAGGATATTTTGAATACTACGCTAGATACATTATCTCCTAAGTGACAAATATTTAAATAATATTTAGCCGTTATCTGGGAATGATTTCAAGTCATATTTTTATATTATGTTTGCTTTATATTTCCACCGTTAATAGCTTTAGTGCAACATACATTTAAGTATCAAACGACAGTATGTAGATGTGAGTCCCTAATTGAGAGTTCTAGCTCGAATGAGTTAAAGAGACTATGTTCACTGCATGTGATTATGACTATGAACACGATTGTCTCCCCTAAGTCCCGCACATCAGCATTTCCCGTTATTTCCCACACCACTAGATGGCAGAACTCTCACACAACTTCGACCATCTAATCCTGACAGAAGAAAGACAAAGAGCCTGCCAGACTGACATCTTGCCCACACCAGTCCTCACCGGATCCGGAAGCTTGTCTTCGACGGACAGGGCGCGCTGGAGCAGAGTCTGCTGCACCTTCAAGGCCGCTAACCGTGTCTGGCTCGTGACGTCATTGCCGCTGCTGGAGCCACTGACGTCCGATGACGCGGAACTGCGCGTGTCCTTAAGTAGAGGCTGGCGGCTGGGGCTCAGAGACTGGAACAGAACCATTGTCCTCAGAAAACTGGAACCCGCCGCTAGTCGACAAAGGTTGGACGCTCATCTTCTGCGTCCATGTTTTCTACGCGCAGCTTCTAATTGTGGTTGAGAAGCTTTGGTCTTGGTGTTAAAAGGAATGAGGAGATAAAAGGACTGGGAAAGGGAGTGAGTGACAGAAAGAGAGAAAGAAAAAAAGGGCTGTAGTGACCCTAAAGCACTCTTTCATCGAAAGAAACAGGAGAAGCACAATGAGCAGAGAAAGAGTGGAGTAGTAAATATGGCGATGTAAGATGAGTGGTAGTGGTGTTAAGCTATTGAAAATACTGGCAAAGAAAAAAAATAAGTAAATGTAAAGAAAAAGGCGGAACCCTGCCTCCTGTGTACTTGAAGGTTTCATTGTGAAGAATTACTGGTTTATGGTCCCTGTCCTTCATGGACCAACATTTTCTTTCGTCTCGCATTGTGATCTTTCCTTTTGTTTAATCCGGTTCTACTCTGTTTTCGTATTTATTTCTCTGTGTAAAGGTTAACCGGCAGCTGTACATTATCTTTCCGTTAAAAGAGCTTTTACTATATCTGTGTCCTTGACGCCGGTGGCAAAGAAGTTGGAGAGGCAAGACCTATCGTCTCCTGCACTTAAGCAGTCTAGCTCTGCTATTGATTCTTCCACCAGACGGCGCTGTCTCTCGACAAGAGGATGCAAGTTTCTCTATGAACAAAGTTCTCGCAAATCGTAAAGCCAAGAGATGCTTACAGTCTTGTCTGTCTGCGGATTTCCTCCATGCGCACATGAGTCGCGAAAGACGAAAGAACAATAAAATAATAAGAAAAACGCCAAAATGAAAAGTAAGACGATCTAATGTTTTAACACAACTGTGTCAACGAGCAAACAGACAAAAAAAATGTAAACAAGAAACAGCGAGTGGGCAATGGCAGCCAGTTGCCGTCTCACACTGAATAAATAAGAAAGGATGGAATAGCTAATGGAATAGATGAATATATTTAAAAACAAAGACAGCCAGGAATGTGATATACTCTTACAGAATGTGATATGGGATAGGTAACGAAAGCCAGTGTCAGTAAAAACAGATGGTTGATTTCCTCGTATTTTAAGCTTGTTTATGTTCAGTTGTATTTTGCAAACTAAAGAATTGCATGTAACCAGAACCTATTCAATCGAGCCACCTAAATATTCATTTTTTTCTTATTCACTCCTAAGTGCCTTATCTTGTAACTAACACTTGCTCTGGTCTCTTCCTTTCGTAGCTAAGCATACTTGAACAAACTGCTAGCTGGGATTCATAAAGTTGGCCATTTGTCATTTGTCATCAATGGCAAGCTGTCGGACAACGATTATCTGATGTTTAATACTACGTTGTGTCAACTTTCAACTGTCAATGCTGACAAACGGACTAAAAATATAGATATCGTCCTTCCTACACACACATTTATTTCAAAACGATTGTGAAACCTATATCAACGACAAAATATTTAATTATGTGTCATCTATATTGAATCTGCTGGCAACAGGGAGATTCGTATCTAGAGAACTAGCCAATCAGACCAGACAGACTTGCAGAGAGGCGGCGAGGTTCCTTGAGGACAAGGGGCCTTAGAAGTGTGACACAGCAGGGATTTCAGATGCTCGATGAAAACAGAAAAGGAGTTGGGTTGGGGCTAGGAGGGACGAATCTTTGAAACTAGAGACGTCATCGCAAAAGAGGATGTAGGAGAGTGGGGGTTAAAGGAAGGGGAAAGTCTTTTAGAAAAAAAAAGTCTTCAGGGTTGGCACAACAATCGACACGGCACCTGAAGGCCCAGCCCTGATCCACTTTTTCCCCTCGCGAGTCCGGGACTAATCCAGTGAGTCCCCAGCCAGCTTCCAGCTCAAACAGATGCGCCGCGTCCCGCCACGGGACGTCACTCGCAGAAGAACAGAGACAACTCTTAATTCATTTAGGCGGATAAGCACCGCCTCGCTCCCCGCTTTACACGACGCGAGCGTTCGAGCGTAAAAGTGGAAGGGTTAAAGCAGGGCAAGCTTCGATCCGGTGGAAAAGTGGAGGATGGAGGTCCTGAAAGAAAAGGTTAAGTGCTTGAAAAGATTATCCACTCTTTGAAAAAAAAAATTCATCGATTGTTTGAGACACTGGCCGGTGCAAACTGT
Source organism: Pomacea canaliculata (assembly GCF_003073045.1). Lineage (NCBI taxonomy): Eukaryota > Metazoa > Mollusca > Gastropoda > Architaenioglossa > Ampullariidae > Pomacea > Pomacea canaliculata. The sequence continues at coordinate 13,480,694 of NC_037601.1, read as the reverse complement.
GTTTATCCTTCAGAAGATCATGTTCATTCAACTGTTGTAAAATGGCAAAAGAGTGTGAAGTCTGCTATTGATGATATTGCCTATAATAAATTTCTACAGGCTTTTGTCCTGATACACCTGCCTACAGGTCACAGGACATCAAAGTGATACCAAATGACAATGTTCTTGTTGAATTGGCTGCCCGCGGCAGGGACGATGGTCTGCACTGATGTGATCTCTTTGTATGGTGGAGTGCAAAGAAAGCAAACACAGGCAGCCTCTCTTCCCTTAGGGCTTTGGACATTTAATCCAACTCACTCATCTCTCCCACACACACACAGATAAATGAGGCAAGGACAGAGAGAAATAGGAAAAGCGCGTGATAGGATAGTGTTCCTCTTTGCAACAACCCTCCTACAAATAATCGAAAGAAATGCATTTAACAACAAGGCTACTGAAGTTACAAAGGATATAAATAAGAAGAGATGGTATTGTGAAGGAAAGAGAGAGAGAGAGAGAGCGCGTTCTCGTTCTTGGCAAAGCAAAGGTGGATAATCAAAGTGGCGATGTAGGTGTGATATAGGCAGGTAGTAACCCCGCACACTCCACCCCTCCACAAACCCCACAAACAAACATGAAGAGAACAGGATAAATCGAATAAAGCAATCTATGAACGGTTCATGTGATGTAGAGCCACTGAACAGATGTACATGCACATAAATGATAGAGTTTCACATTGTGATCCTGACACCACACAGGACATCGAGACGGAAAAGTTGTAGTGCAGGTGCGACGAGCAGAGTGGTCCGCAGGGATAAGAAGACGAACAAGAATAATGATGAATTAAAATCTTTAAAAAAACGATTCTTCATCTTTCTCCAAAAAATTACTCCTTTTATACTTTTTATGCGGAGAAAGCAGAAGGAGTTTTAACGATTTTATCGTCTTCTGCCGTTGAGATGTCAATATTCCACTTTCACGTTATGTCTACGGCGCTAAGGTTAACACACCACTCTAACATCACATCTGCCACATTCATGTCACACCTACAACTCTAATATTACACTTATAATATCTCACGTTCGCACTAATGTCATATCTACTAATGCTACACCTAACATTCCACAATTACCAAACAACTCTAATTTGTTTATACTTACATCGCCAAGCTTACACTTGCTACTCCAACAGGACATCAGTAACTAACATGTCACCCTTTTAATCAACGGTATACATAATTCTAAGATTACTCTAGAAGTTATCCTTACATTTACCATTTAGTTCAACATTGCAACTCACGCTTCACTCTAACGTTCTCTAACGTTACGTCTACGTGGTGTGCTGTCTACAACTCTACGTCTCACCTCCCGCTCTAGCACTGAAGCCGTAATTCCCGCAGACAGAGAGCTGGTCCCATCACTGTCTATCACTGCATCACGATAATTAGTTAATGGATTTCAAACCGCGCGGCTCGCTTGTTCACAGATCTCATCTCTGACTAACAGCCCGGGGCGCAAACAGTCCGCCATGAAACGGGAACGTTACGTGTACGTTCGCGGTGGCTCAGCCGGAAGCTTCTCTCCATCTTCCATTAGCAGAGCGGTCCTCGGTGAGTCCTCGGGCATGAGTCAAGTCTGGGCCATGATAAGACGAAATTAACTCGATGGATCTGTAGCAGAGCACGAGACCCTCCCTTCTTCTTTCTTTCACTCTCTCCCCTTTCCATGCTTTAGTCTTTTAACGTAACCGCGGTGTTTAGAAAGCCTGCATTCACCAACAGCCGAGATTCCTCCCCCCACCAACCAACCTCCTCCTCAACCCCAGCCTCTCTTACTGCTCATGCACACAAAATCGCCTAGATTCAGTCGAGGAAAAAAGGGACGAAATTTATCGCAGAAATGTACCCTCTGGCCCCACCGAAACTTTTCAGAATCGTCAGACGATCGGCAGCGGGCGAACATTTCATTTCGCCTTATAACTCGTTACCTCCCGCAATTATTTTTAAGGACCGCGTGTTCCCTCGTCTTGCGCCCTCGTCTATTCAAGCGCAGACCCCTGACTCCAGGAGTGCCTGATGGTCAAATCCGTTTTCCACTCACTCTTGCTAATTTGAATTTCAAGCGGCATAAAATCAGTACGATATGTGACGTCTTGAGGGTCCGCGCATGCTGATAAGGGGAGATTACCAACCGGGATGTGGTCCAGCGGAATAGTCTCCCCATGTTTATGGGGACATGGCGAGATGTTGGTTCCCGCTGTTTCTTGCGAAAACAAGCGCGCATGCGCAGCTGTTATCGCGAGCTGAAGGGGAGACGAGGGGGAAAAAAAAGTTCGTCTAAATTGCAATGTAAATTCTTCTCTCCTTCTTGCTGTCCGTGCTTCTTCAGCTCTCACCACGACTTGCGGTTCTGTGTACGGACACAAAAGCATGGGAGCAAAATTCACTCTAGCTCATGCGCCCGCACGCATGCGTATACAATACTTAGCTTCCCTTTCCCCTCTTACTCTGTTTCTCTTTCTTTTTCCCTCTCTATCAGTGTGGGAGCTCGACTGTCCAAGTTCGGATTCTGATCTGCTCGCGCTCTTTATTCTCTGCACGTGGAAGCTATAGGTGCGGCTACTTGATAGCTGAACGTAAAACACTTCTTTCTTCCCTCTTTCATTCTCTTTTGCAGTATACGAACACATGTAAAATCATAAGCAAATATAGATATACAACAGAAAGGAATTACTTCCCAACAAGAAAATCCTTTTTCACAAAAAAAAACAAAAAAAAAAAAACAAAAACCAAAACAAAAACGTTAAGATTTCGTTCTACAGGAATGTATTAGTTTGAATCTTTTTACATCTTTTATGTCTTCCTGTCTTTTTGGGGTGGGTGGGTAACATAACTTCTGGTTTATTACAATAACGCTAATAAAAATCAGTAAAGAAAAACAAGCTACATTTCATTTTGATTCGAGGCCCGGATAACGGATAGAGGACCGACCTGTCCTGGTCATCAAAGAGCGGAAAGCAAAACATCGATTGAAACTTAAAAAAATATACGCCTGTGGAGCGGGACAGTCAAAAGGAAGGTTAAAAACATCCCCAGGAGGGGGGGATCATCGTTTTACGCCTAGCAGAGTCGAGGAATCATCGTCTTTCAAGCCCCTTTCATGGCGATCAGCCCCCCGAGGTTGCACAAACATAAAAGCCGTTAGGAAGTATTCGCTAAAACAACCGTAACGGCTTTTGATTCAAAGCACACGGCAGAGCTCTAACGAGACTAAACCTGTTTTCTACATGTCGAGCGCAAGTCTGTTAAATTACTGCGGGCCTGCAGCTTCCTTGTGGAACGCATTCCAGCATCTCTGTACGACTCACAGCTCCACATCACAGGCTCCAACAGGAAGGAGTGGGAAGAACATAAATTTTAAACTGGAGGTTTTACGCCGCTGTTGATTCTTTTTGTTGTTGTTGTGAGATTGCTTGCATGGATATGATTCAAAGAACACACTCACCAACAGACACATGAAAGAAGATACAGTGATGCAGACACGGCATCTTTGAAGAATCCGACCAACAATAAAACCGAGGACAATACAGTAGTGAGGAAATGAAAGATGGATCAGAAGACAAGCAAAAAAAGTGCATGCTGGGATTGGAAGTTGGTCCAGGTGCAATGACTCCCATTGAGTGCAGAAGGTTCTGTCTTCACCTCGTGCGAGGCCCGGAGTTGGCGCGCCTGATAATGTCAGAAATTCCACTTGCAGCATTGTTGTCGTTTTGACTTGTCTGGCCAAATGGCTGTAAACATGTGGAGCTGTCAGGCTGTCCACCATCCCAGCCAGTGCAGACAGCCATCGCGATTTCAACATCCCGTTTAACACCACAAACACGTCGACTGGCTGTTGATGTTGTTTATGTAAACCAGCGTCAGCACGTCGTTTCACGCTGCTTGAGGTGTTTTTTGGTTCCTGTGGGATGCTCATCAGCAAGGTCTTTTTAAGAAAAGAAAACACGTTTTAGCGGTTCAGTGGAAACATTTATTTCCTACATCCAACACATGGCTGGGTGGATGCCGCCATTCCAGCTTCCATAATGCAACTATTGGCCCTATACCAGTCTTTATTGCCATCAAGATTTTTACTTTACCCCGACCTAGCCTTGAATGGTTATGTAAGTATTTTCAAGGCATGGCAAAAGAAACTGGGAGTTTGAGAAAGAAGATGGAAGAAGAATTTTAAAAAAATAGCCATGTCTAACAATGGCCTCAAAAGTTTGGGGAACTACCTGCCATGCACATTAAACCACATGGACAAGTCCATCCAGCAAAGAGCGCAAATATTCACAGTTTAATTTTTTCGAGCATTACCGAGGGTTACATTTGGTTTAAACTGATGACTTCCGATTTCACAAAGCCTTGATGTTTACCTGACACTGTTGTAAGCGTCAGTAGCAAAAACGCCACGTGGAGTAGTTCCAAAAGTTGGAAAACACCGGTAGGGGCGTTCCAGCCGCTTGGCATCAAGACCAATATCACTTTTGATTGCCTCCAGCTCCAGGGCTGATAAATTCCAATTGGTTTTTATCTCTAAATCATCTCGCTCGCAAAGTATTTACCGCCACTGGTAATAAAATGATAAAGGGTGACGAAAGGCTAAAGTAAGAAAAAAAAAAACCTACACAAACACAAACTTAGACCGAGGTCTATTAATAGAAGCTGATCAACATTGATAAGTTTAAATCTTTCAAAATTGTTTTCTACAAGTAAAAGGAGATCAAGGTCAACTCGTTTTCGCGCCGGTGGCAGTGAAGGAGGTCTTGCAGCTGTGTACATCCATTACGCAGGATGCAAAACACCCGGATGTCTATTACAAAGTACACACAGCGTTACCAAGCAACTGTACTGCCTTCTCCTCCTGGACAGAAACTCAGAGCTAACGGTAACGGTATATTTTTTTTCATCAAACAATATTTATGTACACTTGATTGCTGCATTCCTGATTTTAAAATAAACTGTAAGTGCGAAACATCAGATCGTTTGTCCACCTTTACAACCGAAATTATTATTTAACTCAAAAAGTCCTTCCCTGGCTGAAAGCTCGGCTCATTGTCCACTTGAAGCGATTAATTCCAGACAAGTGTTTATTTAAACAATAACCCCGACCCTTCATTCATTTTAAATAATTTTTTTACATTTTTTTTAGGTTCGAGATAAACAATTTCAGGAGTAGAAATAGCTCATCTGTGCCAACATTTTTTAAAGCACAATGGCACAAGTGTGGCAGTTCGAAGGTGTTTTTATGTCAGGCAAAGAGTGCACAAAATCTTGATGTTTATACAGATGCACTTACAGATTACAACTGTTCAGGGTGAACTCCAGTCCATGGCATCCACGCTGGCAACAACTAGGATTTCTGACTCTTGCCAAAGAGCATATAAACTTGTGTTTAGACACCCCTAAGTCTAGGGACAACATTGAACTAACACCTTAGCGGCTTTATGAATCATTTCCTCCCCACTCTTCTTATTTCCTTCTTTCTCTCTCTCCCTCTCCTATGGCTTTGCGTTTTTCACAGTAACTAGATGAGACAAAAAATGGTTTGCCCGCAAAACTGTCTAGACGATGGCTGGCAAGCTTGCTCATTGTAGGCATTGGCTGTCTCAACGAGAAAACCTTCTGGCATCCCTAGCAAAACACAGGCACCAGATCTGTCAGTGAGCTCCATGGCTTTCATGATGAATGAGCCGAGACGACTGTAACGAGGCTTAAAAGGAACAAGCATGACAGGAATCTTGGTTTGTAAGGAAATAAAGAAAAGAAAAAGAAGAAGAAATGTCGTCTGAATGAGATACACATCTTTCACAATTCAAAGCCTGTAGAAATAAAGAAAAAAATTATGGCTTAGATCAGCTTTACCAAAATCGAAAGGCTGAGAGAAAGTAAGATAGTAGGAAAGAAAGATAGATCGTTTGCCTGAGATCCACATTTTTTTTAAAACTTAAAGGCTTTTAATAGTTCTCAGGTGCCAACTATCAGGAAGATTACACACAATAGTAACTTTTCTTTTTGTACATTATCATCCTTTGTTCTACTGAAGGCGAGATTTGCTTTTCTTCAAAGACACTCCGGTATTGTCCACACCGACATTCGTAGGAGGCACTGGAATCTCTTATTACAGTCATCATCGCAGAAAGCGAAAATAAATGATAAAGATGCTGAATATAATTTAGACAGAACCATCTTCCGAAGTCTCTAATGACAAAAGCAAATAAAAAAAGGATCTAGAGACAACGAGAAGGAAGAGTAATGTGAGAAACACCCTAAGAGGCTAGGGTTAAAAAAAAGGACATAGCCCATAAATCATTGCGAATGATGAAGCTAAATTACACTCCGAAAGCAGAGATAACAAAGAAAATGCCCTCTTCAAGCGACGAATAAACAAACAAATAGATATATAATTAAATAAATAAGTAAATCATGAAGGGAAAGGTAGCCATCAATCAGATTAGGCTGTCGACATTGGAGTCGGTAGCACGCCCTCGCCGAGTCTCAGGTGTCGAGGACGTCGTTAAGTGAGAGATTTTGCGGTGTACATCAGTCGCCTAGTCACATCCCGTCTTTTTTTTTTTTTTTTTTTTTTTTGGCATCATGGTTCGTGAGAAAGTCTCTTGAAGGATATATCGTGCAAACCGTCAGGTTAGTACCCCTTCTCTTCCATTTTGGATCTGTCCACTGGCTTTTCCGAGTACGTTAACAATTTGTTGGTTTTTGAGAATTAGTGCGTGGGTGTAACACGTTCACAACACTGCTTTTACATTTTATTTTCATGTGCTTCAAGGTGAAGCAAGCAACAGCTCCAGGATCATTCTAAAACAATAATTCATTGCAGATAAAAATGTGTTTATCAAAACTGACAGACCACACAGGCACGGCAGAGAATGAATAGTCCTTCTAATCTTTTTCTCTACGGTCTCATTTTAAATTCTTTTCTTTTATAAATCGAGTAGTAAATAAAAATAAAAATATAAAGACAACAACAGACAGACACGCATGCGAAACAGACAGGAAGGAACTGACAGACATCGGTTATTTGATGAGCGCCTGAGAAAGACAACTAAAGGTTGCACTGATTTATGTACATTCGATTTCTCTCTATCCTCGCTTTTGCCTGACACTCGAAGACCAACCTCCCTCTCAATTAAGTACTATTATCAAATTTGTCCTCAGACTTGGGACTGTACGCGGCGATACCACTCGGTGGACGGGCGAGTTGATCAATAGCAGGGAACCCGGCCACAAGACCGGCATAACAATGCACTGAAGATCCTCAAGTACCTGCGAGAGCCCAGCCACCATCTGGAACTGCCCAATTAGTTCAAAGAAAGAGCTTCATGGCAGAGGTTCGAGAACCTTCGACTGTCATTTCCTGCTCATAGATGCGTTCGGCTGGTGAGAGGTTTTGAGATGTGAATATACTTCCACAATGAATATAATCTTCCCTAGTTTTATTCTTCATTTCGTCCACGATATTGAGGTTTGATGAGATTCTTATCAACGTGTCTAGAATGGTTTAGCAAAAATGATCCCTTAGGTAAAGCAGGACTGACACGAGTCATCTATGCTGTCGTCAGCAGGCACTGTATCATCCAAAATAGACTGAGGATCATCCTCTACTTCTGGAAGACCTGATTTCTGTATACTTGCAAAATCAACCAGGATTGGTCATTTTCAATAATACTTCAATAAACTCGTCCAGCCTGGAGTTCATCTGATTGTCAACATCCCGGTACAGGTCTCAAACCCAGGGTTATCTGCTTGTTCCTGTAGTTATGCATGTCTGCAGTGTTGTTCCACTCCACACATGTTCTGTATGCACTTACTGGACTACTGGATGGTTTACTGGCAAATCATCAACAACGTCTACAGCAATGCCAACCTCGTCGAGGGCTATAAAACACTGTGCTAGGATTCATCCAACAATCACACAGACACGCGCGCACACGCACACCCCCCACACAACACTCTGTACTTGTCGCTTCACCATCCTATCCTTCCTCGTTCCATCTTGTCCCAGACACGGAAGGCTTTGATAGTTCTTCACAGGACCTTTGAACCGTCACGAAACCTACTACACGGTTAATACAGCCAGCTCCGCCTTACTAATTTCCCCCCGGTTGGCCCGCGTCTTCTGAATCGCACATTAGCATTCCGTATAGTCAGGGCGGTCTGGTCCGGATTTTGTCATCGCCTCAGACATCAGCATCGTCCGACGCTTGGCTTCACCAGCAGGCAGACAGTTTACGTGCCCAGGAGATTCCGCTTCGCTGGCCTTCTTATTAAAACAGTACTTTATGGGTATGAGCATCGGGAGGGAGATTAGCGGAGGTTCTAACCCTTTAGCTGGCAACTTAAATAAGGGCGTAGTGAGCATCCATTCTTGGCCGCAGGCAACCCTGAAGTCAGGACCTACTAGTAAGTTCTCGGCTAGACAGTCATTTTTATGTCATGCAAGTGTGTATGGCTTAATAATAATAATAAGTGAGGGCATATTTACTTTTGATTGATGAATGGTCTCGACACAATTAACAGATATGCTTTATCTTTTTTTGTACATACAGACTAACAAAGACATAGCAGGATAATCCAATACATGCGACCGTGCGTCTAAAATAAAAAAATAATAAAGAGGATTAATCGCTGAAGGCTGCGAAGTTAGTGATCCCATATGAAGGAAGCTTCCGTGGAATTTTCTATCAAACTGGGAGTTGGTGTAAATTGTTTATCTCGGCGGTTGCCGAGGGCTAATGTTATGGAATGAACGACGATTGGCAGTCGTTCAGTTGTACATTCCATTGAATATGTGTATTTGTGCAGACATTTGTTTATTTGCATGCATGGCTTTTTATGCAAGCATGTCCTGAAAAGACCTAAGGACATGCTTTGAGTTACAATGTAATGTTCAGACATCTCGACCAATAAAGCCCTTGGTTAACAAGTATCCTTAGAAACGTAGGCCAAACGGTCAAACTGGTTACTACTGCACCTGCACCATCTTTACAATCCATCTCATATGGCTTACTGGCGTCATTCTGACAAGGAAACAGAAAATTAAATACTAACTCAAAAACAAATTTCGCAGGACTAAAGAAAGACGTTGTCCAGGAACTCCTCTTCACCACGAAAGAAGCAGATGACGACTACGACGAAGAAAAATCAATTTCGTTTCTGAGATCGACAGTGGTGGAAGCGAAAGTGCAAGATTTGAAAGCTGTCTAATGAAGGCATGGGTGTACTGTAACCTTTCCAAAAGGAAAGCCTCCAAGTTTGGCATCTGCTTCTGTTGACGCAAAGGATGGCGGCGTTTCCAAATGGCTGTTCGCGTCTTCAAATGGCGCCAGATTTCTCCAACCGGAAGCACATTGCGTTCCGTTTGCAGACGTCTGGGCTGTCTGAGGATTGTCAGCTACAGTGCGGTGCAAATATTTGTCTTTGCCTAGAGACTGATGGAGGAGATTTTCGTATGGTTTGAGTCAGTCAAATTAGGAATATCGACCCCTCGGTCCTGCGGCGTCCTCGATGTGGCGAAACTCATTAAGTATTGCAGATTCCCCGGTGAATGAAAGAGTCAAGCAGGATTGGGAGGGTACGCTTTAACGTCTTCTTTGAGTATTATTTTCCTAGTGATTCTGTTAATATGTTCGCCGTCTAAAGCCACTCTCAGTCCCTGTATTTCCTAAACGATCCGTAGTAAAGTCCCCGTCCTCGCTGATGGTTCACCGCTGTGTGATAGGCTACGCTGCAACTACACCATCACCATCATATCATCATCACTGAGTGCAATGAACTCGCCTCCAACTGGAAAATTATTGTTGTCATCATTTAAAATGCTATCAAATGCAATAAAATATCAATTCGACACCTTAGTAATTTCCGTCGTCACTCATAAAATTATCAACATCGACGTGTCTAGGAAGGAAAGAGCATTACAAGTAAATCTAATGTGAGCTTCTCTCTATCTCTCTTTCTCCTTCAAACTCATTCTATGAAAGGTTATAATCATTTTATATCTGAATCCTGTATGGTTAGAATAAGAGTTGTCATCATTGAGGAAACTGAGAAGCTTACTCACTATTAAACGAGCTTGTCCAATACAGTCTTTTTAAGCTCTTCAATGCTCAGGAAAATCACAGAAAGACAGATGTCATAAATACTTTTACATTGTCAAAGGAAGTTCAATGGTACATTTAGGGCTATATGTCAATAAGGCATATCTGTGTACATTTGTCACGATTTTGAACTCTTTCTAAGAAATGGTAATGTTTGTGAGCATGTATCTCGAGAACAAAAGTATGTTTTCACCTTTATTTTGGGGAATAGTATCTTTGTACTTACCTCGATCCTTGTCATTAAAAATTGCACGCACTAGACATTTAATAAAGCACAGCACTACTGTTAGGGAGTCACATGACCCAAAGCTACGTCACACACACGAGCCATAACCGAAAACGAGACAAAGGACATGTCAGTCATTGTAGTAAGAATGAAGAAAGTTACACAAATTTCAGAAGTAATGAAACTTAGAAAAAGACATAAGATGCGAAAGCAACATTTCTGGCAGTCCCTTGGTTTACAAAAGAAAATCAGCAAGGAAATAGCCACTCATAAAACCCTAAAATGGGTTCTTTTTTCAATTTTACAGTTAAATTATCGTAAGACGTGAAAGGTATTGTGTGACCATTTCTTTAGGACCACAGACTGACAACGGTTTTATTTTTAAATTAACCCTCTGTCTGAGGTCTAAGAACTGTTCCAATCTTCGTTCGCTCGACGCGTCTATTTGTTTCTCGGGCTTCTTTCGGCTGAGAGCTCATGAAAAGCTTCAAGCCACAAAAAGAATCTTGTGACCGCCTCTTCCCTCCAAGAACTGCCTATATAAAAGTGTAATATTCGCACTGTGTCTGGCAGAAAGAAAGGAAGAAGAAAAAGAAGAAAAAGATCAATGTTGATACTGCACTGGAGGTAATGACTGACCACTTAGTCTCGGCCAAAGCGATGTCTCGTCCAGCGACTGTTGGAAATCTCAGAAGTAAGGAGCATTTTCCCAGATTGACGCGTGCCCCAAAATGTTTCCTTTTATGAAAATAGCGGCTTCAATTTTGCTTGCTTCAGAAAATACTAAGATCTAAGGCAAACAACACTTGTTTGAACACGATGCTATCCGAGATGATACCCAGTAAAGATGATGAGCTCTTCTGCTGGATCATCTTTCTCTCCCGATTTTTCTTTTTAAGACTCAGGGGGACATATTCTGCGAGAGCCGTTCCACTGATTCCACAACATGACCGTTCTAATGGCGAAGATGAAGAAGAAATGAAAAACAAACATTTGTCGTAGTATTTTGTTGTCTGGCTTATACGGCTCGTTTTACTGACATAAAAGCCGAGAAATTTAACAAAGCTGATAACGAGGGCGAACGGATGAGAAAAAAGTGCGGGATGGCCGTGTGACGTAGACAAGTTTTCTACATGGCGATGAGTTTTTCTCCTCTCATCGGATAAAACAAGCGAGTTGGATGACAAATGTCTGGCAAAACACTCTTACAAAGTTACACAAGGTATGGGACACCAGAAAATGAGATAACTAAACTGCGCAACAACATTTATGTTCACTTCTGTGCTTGCAAATGAGCGTTGGGTTGACTTTAGCTGTGAGTGCGATTAAGAGAGAATGTGTACGAAAAACTCACACACAGAGAGAAAGAATTGAAAGAAACATTGATGAAATAAAAAAGTGAATACATTTGTAAAGCAAAAGCCCTGAAGACGAAGAACTAATTCTACGGAAAAATCCTACAGACGCTGCAATATATTTTCTAAAAAAAATGTTTCCTTGAATCAAGACAAGAAAACTTGTAACTCCGTAAAACTGAATGAAAGCTCAAAAACTAAATTTCACAAGACATTGAAAGGATCTGGTGATGTAGCTAAGCACAGCACTTTTTCAAACCAGGGAGAAGAAAGTCATTCGGCACTCACGCCTTCTACTCACATTACTCGTGATTTCTACCAACCATAAGCTTAAAAGCTGTGCTCATTCCTCTTTCGGTCACCGTTCATAAAACTTTAGCTTAATAAGCATTACATAATTTATAAACAGAAAGTTTTGGTCACCAGCGGCGGCGACTAATCCTTCTTTTTTCCTAATTAAAAATTTAACAAAGAACGTTCAGGACTGTAAGAAAGACAAATCGTGGAAAACTTTTTATTATTTCTATGGGAAAGGAGAAAAGTTATTAAGGGTCAGAGGTATATGACTCATAGCAATGTAAAAATATACTCATGTTATAAGTATAAATAATTAGGGAAGTAGAGTCACGTTTCCTTACCTTAGCTAAGTAGAGATCCCGTTCCTTGTACTGCTCGGCGAGCTGGAGTTTAAAGAGGATGAGATCGTCGTCAGAATCGCGTCCCATGTCAGGTGCGCCGGTTTCCTCCACACCGACCCCGTGACCTTTGACCGCATCGTATCCACCCCAGGAGGCCTTCTCGTTTGGGGGACTCCCGCGTCGTCCCCGGCTGCTGTCACCATCACTGTCCGCCCCTCCGCAGCCGCCACCGCCTCCTCCCACTCCTCCTAAGCTGCTGAGGTTCGAGCCAGAACCTTTGACCTCCCGCAGGTGGTAGGCTGCCGCTTTGGTAGGCGGAGGATGGCGCTCGCGGCTATCAGAGTGCCGCAGTCGGAGAAGGATGGCCGTGACGCAGGCGGCGGTTAGGACCGTCAGGCACACGAGCACTACAACAACTATAATGTGGTCCTCGTTGACCTGCCCTGAGGCCATCATCGTACCATTCTCAGCCACGACAACGACCGTAAGAGTGGTGACGGCCGAGCGGGAGTCGATTCCTCGGTCGCTGGCCACCAAAACCAGCGTGTAGGTGCCGGCATCCCGCGGCTGCAACTCCCGTGCCGTGGCTACCGCCCCCGTCGAACGGTTGATGATGAACGTCCCGTATCCATCTCCCGCGAAGTCGAAGTCCAGTTGTGCGTTGACTCCCAGGTCAGCGTCCGTGGCCTTGGCCAGGAAGATGACTGTCTTGGCCGGGATGCCGGAGGAGATGTTGACGTTGCTAGAGGTTTCGTTGGGTCGGAGGAAGCGCGGGGGGCTGTCATTCTGGTCAGTGATCTCCACCCCAACACTTAGCACATTCTCGTTCTTGGGTTCCCCGTTGTCCGTGGCTAGGACAGACAACTCATAGTGGTCTCGTGTCTCCCTGTCGAACTCCACGCGCGTGCGCACGACTCCTGTGCGATCGACCTGGAAGTAATGCGCGACGTCGTTGTCAGCAAGGAGACGATAATCCACCATCCCGTTCTTCCCCTCGTCCTCGTCAATGGATTTAATTGTGCCAACCACAGTCCCCGAGGGCTGGTTCTCCATCACCTGCAACGTATAACCAACTGGGACACTGGGTTTACGGTCGTTGATATCGATGATGTCCAGGATGACCCTGGTATGCGCCGTCAGCTTAGGATTTCCGTGGTCCTCGGCCAGCACCGTGAAGTCTACCGTGCGGTAAAGCTCGCGGTCGAATGAGGTCCTAGCCAGGATTTCCCCTGTGTTGGGCATCACAGAGATGAGCGAGGACAAGAAAGATGTCACATTCCACAGGCGATAGGATACCCGTCCGTTGTCCCCTCGTCGCGGTCAGTTGCCGACACCTTTAACAGGATGTCAGGTCCCTGTTCTTCAGTGACGTTCCGGCGATACAAAGGTCGCGCGAAGACTGGCGGGTTGTCGTTAACGTCCTCCACAATGATGGTAAATGGCACAGCCGACGACAGTGACGGCCGTCCGAAGTCCCAACACTTGACCTGCACGTCGTAGCGGTCCCGTGTCTCGCGGTCCAGCTGTCCAACGAGGGTTACTTGTACTCGTTCTCCACCAGTTTCTGAAGCGCGAAGTTGCCCCTGCTGGACGAGCAGCTGACGATGCCGTTGGTACCCGAATCTACATCGACGACGATGAAGTGGGCCACAACGTAGCCAGGCTTCGCGTTCTCTTTCACCAGCGAGATGTTGGCGCCGGAGATGGTGGTCAGGCGGATGCTGGGTGGATTGTTGACGGCGTCGGCAACGTACACATTTACCACGGCCTGCGCTTTTAGGGGCTTTGCTCCCCTGTCGACAGCTTCTACTATCAGGCGAAGGGTGCGACCTTGCAGGTTCGTCAGGTCCTGCATAGACATGATTTCGCCAGTCGACTCATCGATGCCGAAGGCGTTGGCGTTTTCCTCAGGCTGGCGAGAGCTGAAGCGGTAGCGAACCTGTTGTGACCAAAAGGAAAGCTATGCTGACAAATGAATTTAAGGCTGCAATATGTGCCGACATGCTATGTGTGTGTGTGAGAGAGAGAGAATGATAGGCTGAGCCTGCAAGTCCTGTTAAATGTGTCAGTGTTGTGTTAGTGTTGGTGATTTGGCATGGCCTAACGAGAGCTAAAGCAGTAGCGAACAAGACGGAGGACAGAAAGAAAAGTAATGCCGCCAAATGGATTTGTATAATACTGGCGAGAGAATCATCTTGTTTTACATGTTTGTTGTGTTTGATATTTGTATATGATCATGTTTGCCTTCACTGTAGCTACCAAGAATACTAATTACACATTGCTTTAGTACAAAGAATTTTTAATGATTCACAAAACAAGTAACCGCACACACCCCTCCATTCGAGTTATCTCTAGCATTTCCAGAACTTTAAAATGTATTTTTCTGTTTTCCTTTCAGTTCTTCACCCAGAGTTCCCTCTATGTGTGTGTGTTTGTATGTGTTCCTGAAGAAAGAGAGAAAACCAATTGGAGCTCGGGCACCAACCTCTCCATTGAACCCAATGTCCCGGTCACTCGCCAACACAGAGGTGATCACCGACCGCGGCGCTAGGGTCTCGTTCACCGAGACATTATACTGCGAGTGTTCGAACACCGGAGGGTTGTCGTTGTCGTCCTCTACGGTGATGTTGAGGGTCAGCACTCCACTCCTGGGCTGCACTCCTCCGTCCACGGCTTGAATGACAAGAGAGTAGAAGTCCTTCGTCTCTCGGTCCAGCTGTGAGTTCACGATCAGATTGGGCACCAGGCTGCCATCAAGATCACGGGATACCTACGAGAGACAAATAAAAATGAAAGATATCTGGGATTCAAAAGACAGATTTCAGAGTTAAGGCCTTCGAATAAAAAAATTTTGTCAACCGTCTGCGGACAAATAAGATTACAGAAGACCTTCAGATGACTAACAAGAGTACCTAATACCTTCAAAAGACTAACATATTTCAAAAGATCTTCAGGAAAGTATCAAAACAGATTGAAGACCTTTAAACTATTTCAGATCGTTACAGAAACAGATATCTTAGTGCAATCGGTATGTAAGTTTTTCCACAAAACATACTTTGCTCATCCTTGTTTCGTGGCCTTTTGAAAACGATAAAAAATGGGTCTTATTCATTAAGGATGCATGCAGTTCAGTAATACCCCGTATCATATTTCAAAATTAAAATTTCATTTGAGGCCTAAATGAAAGACAAAAAAATTATTCGTTATCAAGACACAGAAATTAAAACTAGATTAGAGTCTGATAATTTGCATTTTTTTGTGAAGGTGTATTAGAATGTGTGCGAGAACATTTGTGCCTTACAGGGATTTATTTTTACTTAATTTTGTTTTCTTTCCGCATTCTCAGTTTCATTTTGCTCTAAAGACAGCTTTTTTTAACGTTTAATCTGTTGACAATCTTTCTCTATGAGCTGAAAATAGCGATTAGCCATCGCAGCCATCTAGAAAAAGCGAATATAAGATTGCTTTGTTGCGCATGCTATATCAACTTGGAACGCTTGTACCACCACCAGCACCACCACCACTACCACCATCACCACTACCACCATCACCACTACCAACACTTACATCCAGGGTGAAGACAGTGGGATCCGAGGTGACCAGCGTGTAGTCCTGGATCGTGTTCTCTCCGACATCCAGGTCCACTGCCGGCGTGATGTCGATGGTGACACCGATGGCGGAGTTCTCGCGGATGGGGACGGTCATGGAGGCTTGCGGGAACTGCGGGTCGTTGTCGTTGATGTCGCGTACGTTGACGTTCACCTTGACGGTGATGAAGAAAGGACCGTTATTCTGCTGAATGGCGACGTAGACGAGCAGACGACACTTCTCGGAGAAGTGGCACAGGCTCTCGCGGTCGATGCGCGCGGCCGTCAGTAGAATGCCGGTGGTGTTTCCGACAGAGAATAGTTTGCTGTTGGTGTCCGGCTGTAGCAAGATGCGGTAGCGGAGGGTATTGAACACGTCAGTGCCAACAGGGATAGAGGCGTTCGAATCCCGCGCCACGTTGCCCACCGTGTCTGGGACTGGCCGCTCTTCGAAGATAGTGTAACTTAGTTCTTTGTTCTGCGATGTCACGGAGATCATGCAAAGGGCAAGAAGGTGAAGGATCAACAGAACGTGTCCTGGTCTGTAACGGGCCAGGATCTCCATAGTTAACTTCCAACGCAGCCACCCCCACGTTACAATGACAGATATGTTTTCTTTCTCAGTCAGCCCCACGGGACGTTTGTTCTCTCTCGCCTACGACCAGTTATTTCTCTTGTCTCACGTTTCTTGCCTTCCTTTTTTCACTCCCTTGTTTCCGTCCGGCCTGCACGTGCGCGCTCAGTTTTCAAGTAATAGTTTCCAAATGACTTCATCGACTCTAGCTACGATAACTATGTTACCATGAACCGTTATACAGTATGATTACTGCAGAGTGACAAACAAACACAACAAAGAAGATGTGGGTGGGTGGGTGATTTATCTTGATGCGTGACGAGTCCGTGGCACAAACACTTCTCACCTCAAGTTCTCTCACGCAGGAACGACCTCACTCGATTTGCCAAGCATGAAGCGTCTTCCAAGAATGTAGAACTCCGGCCGGACAAGACCCAGCAACTAGGCCATTGTCACCGCTCGCCACAATCCACCTCGACACATCCATTACTCGCGAGGTCGAAGGATGTCCTGGGCTATTGATTAGCCACTTCTTCACTTCGTTTCCCTCGTGAAACGTTCGACAAAACTAAATTCTCAAAGTCCTCCCTGTAGGCAAAAATGAATAAAGAAGAAAAAGCTGCGCGTAAGGAACTTTGCGAAACACCCTTAGGGGACAAGTGCAGTATTACATTGCAGCAGTAGAGGTCGTTGGCAGTGGAAGCAAGCCTAGTACGTGAAGAGAGTTCTGTCCCCTCTGCCTTGTCTTTTCCCCAAGATTCTTCTTTTCAGGTCACCTCTTTTCCATTAGGAGGGTCGGCGGGCGTTTGAAGGACAATTAGTTTTGTTGTCGCGCTCTAAAAGTTCCGCTGCCTCCTCTCGAGACAGAGTGTTGAACAGCCCCCCACTTCCTTGCGCGTTCAAATATCCATAAGTAGAGTCAAGGGGAGGCAAGCATTTCGCCGACACGTTAAATTCATGAGGATTCGCCAAGGAGCCCTTGGGTTTAAGTCTATTCCCACGCGAATCCTTTCGGTCAAACGTGAAAGGGTCAAGAGCCTCTTTGCTGTTAAAACGTACATATTTTCTTTCATACAGCTCCAAGTGAAAGTCCCACAGCGCTGATGGAGTGGTGAGGAGAATCGATATTGATTGAAAACACAGACTCAACAAAGTGTATAATCGGAATAGGCTTGTCCGTGCTTTGCTTGTTTCTGACAGCCACAACAAAAAGCATTGAAACGTTTTTCCACAAAACAGCGAGCTTGGTTTTCAAACGAAGCGTGAAAAAGACACAAAACTAACATGGACTTGCCGAGAAGATGAAAGACTTTAAGCCGTCTCGACTGTAAACAGTTAAAAAATTCAAATGAATCCGGTCGAAAGTTCAAAACAGAAGCAGTTCTAGTCTGGAGAGAAAAGGAATTATTTTGTCGAAGCCTGTGCTTTGAAGTGTATACATTGGCGGAAGGAAGGGAGGTTCAGGCAGGTGGTTGGAGGAGGTGATGGCGCTCCAGAACCGTTTAACGCCACTTCCAGCAGCAGCTGCAACAGCAGCGGCGGCTCAGAGCCAGACGTCTTGCGTCCTCCACCTCGCCAATCTCATCGGCCACGTCTTCGGCAGGCGGTCTCGTGCGATCTGCATTCGCGACATGCGCACACGTCTCATCTGCCGTCTGGTCTCCCCGGTGGTGGCTGTCTCCCTGGCTCGCATCGGTCTCCCCGCAACGTCTGCAAAGATAAAAGACAAAGTTTAGCAGGCGGATTGGACCAGCCGCATCGGCGGGAGGTATTTGCGCTGGCTATTAGCAAGGACTTGAAGGCGTACGGTCGCTGCCCTCCTACCGACTTGTTAACGATGTTTGAGGCGGGGAGAGGTCAGCGACACCACGCAGGGAAAGTTACACAGAAGACCACACAGACCTGTTGAATTTGGGGAGGGTATAAAGATGACACAGGATGTTGGACCTCTCAGTACCACATAAGGCGACATTCGTTAAAGGAATCCGTTTTCCAGGGATTTCATTCTCTTTTCTACTCTCTTTCTTCGTATCCCACAATTCTTACGACTTCCTAACGACCTATTAAAAACATCTCAACCCGGACAAACACTAAGCCGGAAGTGACTTTGTAAAGATTTGTGTTTTGTTTTTTCCAACAAAGGCAAGTAAACATGCAACCTTAATTATGTTCTTCCTTCTTACATGAAAAAATAAAACATGGGATTCGTATTTTATTATGCATCTGCTGCAACGAACACAGATAAACATTGCCATAAACTCAGCTTCTTCCATTTCTTCGTCAGCAGACGTAATAGCATAAACCAATCCTGGACATAATCGTAACATAATCCTTGACATTATTCAATTGTTTACGAAAGGTAATCTTCAAGTAGGTGTTCAGATATCCAGAATTAAATGCCTTTCTATATACAGTCTATCACAAAAAACTAATTTCGTGAGTTTATAAGAGAGAGACAGATGAGGAGAAAAAAAACCTCGCTCACAGCCTGTGACAGAATTCGTAATCAAAGACAGTCTATAAAAGATGCCTACCAACCATTATCGCTTTGGTAGCTATTTTTTAAAAATATTTGTTTGAAAGCGATCCTTTCAGCACATCAGTGAACGATAGCGATAACAGGGTAGGAGAGATAAGAGTTGTCTTCGCAAAGTAGCCATTTGGTTTTGAAAAAATGTTATTTCTGGCTTCAAAACCAGGACAGACTCGAGTGCAAGCTATTCACTGCATTGAGCAAACCCTGCTTCGTCATACACCACTTCATTGATCATGACATTCGCCAAAGCGGCCAACGTTGATGCATCGCCGGCTGCTTCGACACCGCCGTCACTTCAACGACCTGTCAGGGCCAGGAAGAGGCGCAGGCGAACGTTGTGGAACATCTTCGCTGCTTGCCATCGCCGAGGGTGGGGCGTCCTTCCAGTCGGAACCGATTTTATCGTGGAAAGTTGCAGACCTCGCGTCGACCGGGCGCTAATGGGTGAGCGCTGCTCGAGCGCCATGCTGCGTGACGACTGGTCGTACTGGTGAACAGCCATGGTGGGGCGGTCCTGTCCTATCTTTGCATTCATGTGTGCGAGTGTTTGTTTGTTTGTGTGTGTGTGTGCTAATTCAAGAAAGTTAAAATTAAATGAGAGATGGGGAAAGAAGAGAGGGAGGTAGAGAAGAGAGGTGAAAAGAGGAAAAAGACGGAGGAAAGAGTGATGAAAGGGGAACGAATAGGGTAGGAGGGGGAGAGAACGTTTTACGAAGAAAGCATATTCACCCAACCTGCGCGTTGTTACAAATGAAATGAGTGAACTGATGTTACTATCAGACATACAGCATTGCAGAGGGAATAATGAAGAGGAAAAATAAAGAGAACTTTCATAATTTTATACATTTTTTGTCATCAGTGTGTTCTATATATTTTATCTTATCTCCCCTCGCTAGGTTGACAGCTCTCGTTCACTAACCGAATTAGTAGTGTGTGTGTGGGAGGGGAGAGAGTGGAGGCACAACGTTTGGAGAGAAACGGGGAGATAAAACTGATGTGGTGTTATTCGCCAAGCAACTCCCTCGCTCTTCCATCTTTCACTCCTGAAAACTAGCCCGCATACTCCCCATAACCTCCTACCCAAACCCTCCCACTTTATTTCTTTCTCTCTTTGTCATCAGTGCCATCTCAGATAACGAAGTTGTCCAAGAAGAAGCCATTATCGAAAGGAATACTCCTACTGATTTTAGAAGAACGGTGAAGATTTGTCGAGGCTTCGACACGACCTGCTCTTGCTATAACATATAGCACGCAAAGTAATTAACATTTTTATCTTTATCTACGATTAAACAAGAGCGACAGGCAGACAAACTAAATATACATAAACAATAAAAATAATAGAGACAAATACAAAGAAAGCAGATAAATAGTCAGAGAGGCAGAGAAAATCTTTGCCTTTCCTCCAAACGATTCGTTATAACGAGTGTTTCTGTAATAAAATCCTGGTTTAGTTGCTGTCGGAGTTTTTTTTACAAATACAAGGAGATATTGAATAACATCATCGTATGATCTTCGAGAGACAAGCAACAGCACGAATTGGGAAGACTACCTTGACATATAACATGGAGTAATGTCGGGTAGAAAATGTCTCGACAGTCGGCCTCGTTACCCGAGCGTCCAATTAAAAACATTTCTTAAGGAACTCTCTCCATCCCACCCCTCCCAATCTCTCTCCCTGTGTCTCTCTCTCTCACAGTCACGACACTTATTCAGATAGCTGGACTAATGAAGATCGAAAATACACAGGTAAAGGGTGGGGATGAAATCAAAGATTTGGAATTCATCGGAGTTGAGGCAGGATGGTTTGTTTGTTGCCAGCAACTGTCACGCAGATAATACAAAACTAGAAGAACTCAGATGGTGAAAAAAATTTAGACAAACATCTAAGAAATGGAACATCAAAAATGAATATTTCCACTAACAACGGTTTCTTTGATGTGCGCCTCACAAAGATGTACATTCAGAAGGCCGAGATGCACTAATTAAATCCTTGCCGAGCTGCACTAAATTCTAGTAAATCCTAGTGACACATCACTTCAGGAAAAGCCTTTCATCTTTTTTGTTTTGAGCTTCTGCGAGAAATGTAAACAAGTATCACAGAGCTTGTTATTATCATGTCTTTGTAGTATCACTTGCCTACATTTTTACATCGAGTACTGAAGTTACTGCGTTTGTTTACTTTCGAGATGTAAAATGTTTTGCAATCTGCTGCAGAGTTTCTGGAGCTTTTAAGATGAAATCTTTTGCTGTGAAATGGCTGACAGAGTTCTTTTTATAAATGAGAGCACTGTTCGTTCTGCCAAAATGTGAGTCTTTCTCTCTATCTGCTTTCTTCACTCGGGTCGTTCAGCCCAGACTGCCGACAAGCCACAAGTCTGCTCTCCGCTTGACAAGCGTGTTGACCATTCTTGACCTTGTCTGGTATCCCGGCACCAGCTCCTTGTTTCCACGCGAATTGTGGAATTATTGCTAGTGAAGATGTCACCAAGGGAGACGCACAGTCAGCTTAGAGGGATCGAAATATCTTGGGGTTGCTCTCACCTACCCTGAAACCAAACCTCCCAACCTGGAAGACCAAAATCTGGGGAAAGAAAGGAAGCAACTGGTAAATGTCCCTCCGTTCCTCTCTCGTTATAGGTTCCTCAAAAATAATCCCAGGTCAATGAAAGTACTGATGTGCCTGAACAGGAAGTGTACTCGAGTGACGTAACACAGTGATTTCTGAGAGCAGTGTTAAGACAATCACAGCGATGAGGGGAGCGACGACAAATTGCCTGCAATGTCACAGTCCTCGGAGACCTTCAGCACTAAGCCAAGTAGGTCCTCCACAGGTGGGACTTCCTCCGACTCGTTAATACAGAGATGGAAGCTGTTCATCCCACTGTGGCGAAAGCCGAAAACTCAATCATCAGCCAGCATCGCTGTATGATTGCAGACAGCTACAAACGCTGTCAAGTGTGGGGAGGTAATTAGGAAGATGGAAAAGAAAGATGTTATGGACAACTCAGCAATCAGGTCTAGACATCTACAGAGAACACTGTGGTACTGACGGGGTAAATATTGGGTGGGGCTGGACGATGTCAGGTAGGGTATCTTGTGGGGTGGGTGGAAGGTAAGAGAAGGATATATATATATAGGAGATACGGAGAGAGAGAAGAGGAAATGGCTAATAACTATGGTAAAATGATAGTGACAGACAACAAGCAGACTCTTCTATGGAAGAGGGGAGAGAAAGAGATAAAGGGGATTGGATGGGGGAAAGATAATGCCCACCCTGGGTAACCACGATAATGAAAAGCAGAGGACAGACGGGAAAGAAAAGCAATGATCTCCATCGTGGTGTTCGAAAAATACAGAAGAGAGAGTAGACGAGAGATGTGCATGTATTCCCATAATAGAAACCCTTCACACACAAAAAGACAATAAAGATAAATACATCGCTGTCTTAGTCACATAAAATACATAGCAAGTATTCCTATCACGAATTGCATTACTGGACTGCTGGCAGACGATTAACTACTAAAACGAGGCATGCTACTACAAAACTTCCGGTTTAGTCACATTCATTGTTAAGGCTCGCCGAGACTAATAGCGGAGAACTTCGCTAGAGGCTAAGCGTTGGTCTCGGCAGACAGACATCATCCTATACACGTCCATGATTCCCTACTTTGCAGCATAGACAATAAATACAAGTATCACATTCAACACCAAATATCCCTGACCAATCTATCAACCACCAGCCCACAAGGCAGACAGTCAAACGGTCAGAGAAAAAAAAAACACGTGGAGAGAATTACAGGCTCAGCTCCCTCCCTCTCTCTCTCTCGCAAACGCAAACAGTTCACAAGTGTCTGACGTGTTTCCGCAGGATGGATGGAGGATAGATGTTCATTTAATGGCCGCTCCTCCACGTAATTTTCACGTTGACGTTAACGTTCACCATCGTTCGATCCGTGCTGCACCTTTTGTAAACACACCTGACATTGGTTAATCCATTAGCTATCTCCGGGGAAATCTTGATACCCGGCATCATCAACTAATTATTGCGTACCGCCAACCTCTTCCCTTCACCCTCCTCTCCTAAATCTGTCTCTCGCGTGGAATCACGCGAAAATGTCTAGTTTATATTTATATATATATATATCTTAACTGGACATGCGAGTTATGTCAGTTATTCCCGTTACGTGACTCCGGTCTTTTACTGATAATCGCTTCAACGGATTTTACTGGCCTGAGCTGAGAAAGATGTCTGACGTTTAGTTTCATGGCAGGTATGACACACAATCCTCCCTGATACAGAACCTTCAGAGTTTTTGTGAAAAGGAGCATAAACAGAACATAAAGTGGCGGTTGAAAATCCAGAAATTCTTATCAAATCCCGATTTGATACTGTCTGGCTTGCATCACGAGTGCAAAACGGAGGGAGAGGCCGAAACACAAGGACATAAAATTTCCCGACTGAAACGGAATTCTCTAAAGTGGCAGAGAAGCATGGCGAAACTGCGACTGGGTGGCATTAATATTAGGGGTGGCATTTAAGTCTTCTATGGTACGAAGCTGAGTAGAGCTCAGTACAGATCAGGGTGAATGCTCCACTATCGTTGTCAGACTACTGGTCAACACAATTACCAAGAGAAATGAGGTCCGAATGACAGATAACATTTACGTTGTCAAGGATTTAGCCAATGACAGTTAGACGATATGGAGATTAGGCATGGTCAACCGTGGTGTCACGGCTTTGACATCGTCTGGTACACAGAAATATTTGTAGACGGGTATGGAGAACGGAGAGAAGTTCTATTCCCACTTGGGAAAATAGTATTTCACACTGAGCTCGGTGTAGTGGTCAAAAAGCGGTTTGCACCGTACTAGACTTTTAAAGTTGACTGAACATAAAAAAAAGAAAAAGTAAATACAGATGAAAGGAAAAGGGGGATTGAAATAGGAGACTAAGACATCGTAGAATTCTGAAATACTTAAAAATATTCCGTGAGAGGTATGCACAAAAATTCTCTTCTTTCTCGGCAGAATTCAATAAACTAAGAAACTAACCCTGTTTGATTTGGGTATTTGCATGTTTACAAGGTAATCACATCTACTGTTCTCAATTTATTCTACAATGCCCACGCCATGCGTTTCACTAACTTTATCTCATTTTGTGTTCAAACTTTGCTCTTAACTATCTTCCTCTCCCTCCCTTACCCTCCTCAATCTCGTGACGCATTTCCGATCATAACAGCAAACATACGGGTTAGAGTAGCGTGACATACGGGTAGCCCACGATCATCATGGGCTGTTAAAGGACAGAACTATGAAAACAGCCGATAAGACGCTGAGCCTGGGCCGTGTCAGGTACGCGACCCCACTGTACCTGCCGCCAACGGATACGGACCCCAGATAAGGGACACGTCAGCTTTGTCCTAACGGCCCCTGACGCGTTTCTGAGTGGTTCTGCAGCCTTGGGAAGAGAGGTATGATGAGTAATAACCACGCTAACGGCTCCGCTCTTATGGCGGTCATTTAGAACCGCCGTGGCGGTTACCTGGAGATAAGAAGTGCGGGATTGTGCAGACGTTTGCCAAATCCAGATGCGTCGTCTTCCTTCGGTGACGTTAAATGACCACTGAACCCACCACGAACTTCCTCTCCTCCCTCCCATATCTCCATCCATACCCTTGTTACTAAGTGTCGGCCAGACTCTCCGGAGACATGTTAGCCGCACAGGCACTCCGCATCGCCATATAAATGAACAGCCCATGGAAGGAAGGGTATGAATGGCGATTATGGAGAGTGGAAGGGGAATAATTCCGCATGGCTTTGAATGTCCTTGGTTTGGCTTGAGTCTAGTGGTTTGTTCATATTCGTTTTGCGTGTCTTTGTGGTTCCTTCGGCCATGTACTCGCTAGATTATCCTCATGTTACATCCGGGTATTTACTGCATAATACTGACGGCTATTGCAATAGCGGGCAGTGAGCAAGTCGCTTGACGACCTTGTCGATAACTGAGATGCAAATATTTTTTCTACTGAGTTGGAAGACTTGTCAATAAGTATGCAGTTGTGGAATTTGTTCTAAGTTTGTAATGCCGCTGTAGTAAATAAAAAAAATATTTTGTTTCACTCTATTTATTATTCTTTAAAAAGATACATCTAAGTTTAAATTTTTATTCTGTATATTTTTTGTGTATTTATATTTTAGTTTGTTACATTAAAAAGTGTAAGACAAAATTAAGGATGTTATGCGTATATTCGCCCAGATAAGTAGGAAAACGAGATTTAGTTCTCGTCTGTCACGTGACTTTTACGTCCACCTCACGTCTGCAACCTGTCTCGCATAAATATGTCCACCATCCATGTTGTACCAGGTTCTCCCAGCATGTTGTCCTGCAGTCTTTATCTCTACCGGAACAGCTCCCAGCCCAGCGTCCGCCCACTGCATTCACCAGATCATTCTGAACGCTCCCGACTCCCCATTTTGTTTCACCTCTGACCTCTGGTCCACCCCTTGAACGGCAGCCACCCCTCTAATACTTGGCTGTGATTAGCAACAGGGGACGATGTAAACTGTTTCCGGGACTCGCCATGAGATTACATTTAGCACGAAAGCCTTCAGAAAATGTCCTGCACCATCCTGTTGGAGCTCGCTTTG